>NC_136271.1:89159896-89249751 GCF_964187855.1 Myxine glutinosa | reverse complement strand
CAACACCCATTAGAGCCGATCTTCCCCTTCATCCCCCCATTAAATGTCGTGCCCAGGTCCCCCGCACCACACGTAGACAATTATAGGACATCTTGCTAGTTATTCTTAATCTATGTCAGTTAAGGACTTGTTTCCATTAATTATGACTCTTCGTTGCACCAGAATGTGATTATATGGCACCTGTTAGGAAGTTTAGGACCTCCCCATACCTCTCCGCATCTCTTCCCCATGAAGAAGCGCCAACTACAACAACAACAACAAAAGAGGGGGGCGGCGCGGTGACGGCATGGGGAGTGGGCGTCCTCCTTCCGGCTCGGTTAGCCACCATTGACCACGCGCTCCACGGGGTTACCACGAAGGGGCTCCCTGTCGGCCCCTCGTCAAGGGCGGAGCCGGTAACCCCCGCACCCAATGAGAAGCCATGGGCCGATGCCATCTGGGGCGGCGCTAACGAGCCGAGGGCGTGTCACTCCCCGCCGGAGATATACGCGGCCCCGCGCCGGACGTGAGAGAGATGCGCCCCGAGCTTGGAAGGAAAAGACGCCACCCTCCCGAGCGCTGAGCGACCTCCCCAGCTTGAGACCAAAGTCGCGACCCACAAGCGCTGTGATACCTTCACGCATCTCTGGACACCACCGTACGTGATTCTGTCCCTGAGCCAGGTGCACCTGAGCCATCGCGACCTGCCTCCCCTTTTCATCAACCCCCGTGTGAGTCAGCATTTTGTCCCGTGTGTCTGTCGTCTGTCCGGGGATAATATAAGAGTGTGTCTAAGTGCCTGTCTTCCTGTAATATACCTCTAGCCCCTGTAATCTAACCTTTTTCCGTACGAATATACTTGAGAATCGAAACCCTGGTGTCGTATTGTGTCATTATAACCCAGCCGGGTGTCTTCTCTTTCCTATTGAGCCAGCGTAGCGCGATTAGTCAACATTCGGGCACAATCGGGTAACTTGTACGGATACGGCGGCCATCCCGCTCGGCCCACCATACCATCAAAGTCGTATCTGTAACAATTGGTGTCGGGAGTGAGATTCGAGGCCCGACCAAATTTTGAAGAAAAAAAAAAAACGAATAGAGGAAAAAAAAAATTTGGTCAAAACTTGGAGCGGCCGAAATTTGTTTTGTTTTACGAAACTCGAATTTTGCAAGTCGCGCTATGGCGGATCAAGACGGCTGGGGTCCGGTAAAGGAGAGTGAGGTAGGGTCGATCCAGGACCAAAATGAGGGACAGGAGGAGAGCGAAGCAGTGAGGGCGGCAGGTTCGCAAAATAGCGCCGTCACGCACGAAGAAGCGGGCGCGCAAAATGGCGCCTCGCTGATCACCGCGCCAGCGACCGTGGCAGCGCCCCCGATGGATTGGGGCCTTTTTTTCATACAAATGAAGGCCCTTATGGCCCAGAATAGCGAGAAAATGAGGGAGGAAACGAGGGCTGATAGTGAGCGGTTGGGAAACCAAATGGGGGTAATGAGGGACGAAGCGAGGGGTACCAGTGAGAAGTTAGACAATAATTTTGAGGAGTTAGACAAGAAAATTGAGAAGTTAGACAATAATTTTGAGGAGTTAGACAAGAAAATTGAGAAGTTAGACAATAATTTTGAGGAGTTAGACAAGAAAATTGAGAAGTTAGACAATAATTTTGAGGAGTTAGACAACGGGATAAAAGAAGTAAAGAATGGGTTAACGGGGGTAGAAAACAGAATGGCTGCTCAAGAGAATCAAATGGAAGGGATGCAAAAAGGGTTAGAGGGGTTAGAAAACAGTATGGAAGGCAAATTGAGGGACATGAGGGACCAAGCGGAAAGGGAAGTTAAACAAATGGAGCAGCAGATAGAGGGGGTCAGAATGGGGGTAGAAACCAAACTGGATGCTCACAGGGAGGAAATGGAGCAGATGAGGGTGGCATCTGGGCAGGAGATGCAAGTGATGGGAGAGGAGATCAGAAGAGGAGTGAGTGAGGAGGTCGGAGGAGTGCGCGAGGAGGTGAGGCACTGTAAGGAGCACATGGAGAAGGAGGTGAGAAAGGGGACTGTAAAGTTACAAGGGGGCATAGAGGACCTGACGCAGGAGGTGGAGCAGCTGACGGTGGGACAGACGGAGTTAGTGGAGCAGGTTCAAAGGAACACTGCGGTATTAGGAGGTTTAAAAGCGACACAAAACGGAATAAAAAACGACTTGATAGCGACAAAGAGGGAATGTCAGATGGTACGTGAGGGACTGACAACGAAGTTGGACGAGGTGATAGAGGTAATGGAGACGAAGGACCGGCAGGTGAGGACGCACATGGAAACGGTCAAGGTAGCCTTAGAGGATGAGCTTGAGGAGACGTACCGGGGAATAAAAGAGGTGAAGCACAAATTAGAAGAAGTGGAAGAAGGGATGAGCGAAATTAAGAAGCGACGGAGAGGGGATAAGAAAGAGATAAAAGAGGAGATAAAAGAATTGGTCCAAAGTCTGTGTTTGGATCGTGATGATGTGCTCATTAACCGGATGAGGGATTCGCAGGTGATGGAGGAGAAGCGAAGAGGAAGAGGACCCGGTGTAAGTGGTGACCAATATGGTCGTGCGTATGATGCGCCAGGGGATTTAATAAGCTTGGGGGTCGAGATAGACCCGGGTGTTCGTGAGAGGCCGTTGGTGAAGTGTGCGACAGGTCTGGTGTGCGAAAGAGGAGGTGTGCGAGAAAGTCCGACTCTGGGGTGTGTGAGGAAAAAGTGCACGCCGAGGAGTGAGTGTGCCGTCAAGAGTGAGTTGGTCGAAGCGCGTGTGCGAGGGGGCACAGGGAAGCGCGGTGTGGTGAGTGTTACAGAGGGTGTGACGGGAGAGTGTGCGCGAGAAAGGTGTGTGACGGACAGGTGCATGAGGAAAGAGTGCGCTGTCAGAAGTAAGGAAGAGTGTCCACCTGTGGTGAGTGTTACAGAGGGTGTAACGGGAGAGTGTGCGCGAGAAAGGTGTGTGACGGACAGGTGCATGAGGAAAGAGTGCGCTGTCAGAAGTAAGGAAGAGTGTCCACCTGTGGTGAGTGTTACAGAGGGTGTAACGGGAGAGTGTGCGCGAGAAAGGTGTGTGACGGACAGGTGCATGGGGAAAGAGTGTGCTGTCAAGAGTAAGGGTGAGTGCGTTGTCACGAGTGGAGGTGAAAGTAGTGAGAGTGACATGGAGCGTGAGTTAGTTGTGACAGGTGAGCGAGGATGTACACCTGGGATGGAAGGATGCACACCTGGAATGGTAGAGCGTGAGTGGGAATGCACGCTGGAGTTGGTGGTGAGGCACGTGGTTGGGTGTGCGAATGAGGGCACACCTGTGATTGTCACAGAGGAGGTGACCGAGGAGGGGGCGCGAAGAGGTGTATTGGTGAGGTGTGCGAGCAACGAATGTGTGCCACAGTGTTCGGTGGTCAGGTGTGTGACCAAGGCTGTGAGTGGAATGAGAGTACCTGGGTGTGTAAGGAAAGGTACGACGAGGAGCATGGAGACGGCTGGATGTGTGAGCAAGGAACAGGCTGCGGGGTGTAAGCGTCCAGGTGAAGCATCGACGTTAGACGGGGTAGAGTTTAGAACGACTTATAGCCGAATCGGGCCCTCGGTGCGTGCTGGGCCTCGCTTTGAACGGCCGCGTCCGTGCTCCACTAGGCGGAGCGGGCAGCTGGATAGAAAGGGTCGTCATGGCGACCACTTTTTGGTGAGACGTGCCGGCAGGTCGAGATCGGGGCATTGGATGGCTCCACGCCGAGGTGGTGCGTGGGATCTCGGCACGGGTAAGCCCCCGTCCCTGCACCGAGTGCCGGACGCATCCAGCCGCTGGCACAAAACAACCAGCATCCATTGCTTGGCTTTACGAAGCCAGGCTTTGGACAGGAATTGGCGCACCGAGAGGCAGTAGTGAGTAGACTGGGTGATGAGGTTAGTGTTTTGGACCCAAAATTAGAGAAAAACAAAATTTGATGATTGGCAAGGGATTGGCAGTAGTGATTGGCAGATGATGGGCAGTGATTGGCAAATTTTTAATTTGTTGAAATTTGACGTGCAAAATTGATAGTGAGAGACCCCCGATGTGGTGGGATGGCAAATCCACCACCCTTCCCATGGTGGGGCAAAGGAGCAATAGCTTATGGGGTGTATGGCAGTGAAAACTAGCCCGGGTGGGTTAGGATATGGTGTGTAGGGATCTAGCGAAGATGACATTAGGTAACGTTAAGTTTAGTTAGTGACTGATACCTGTAGTGGGGACGCAGGTAGATTAGTATGGATGATAATGACGTGGGAGCGCAATAGTTTAAAGGGACGACTGGGAAGCGCAAGTTTCAGAAGGGAGTAGTTAGCTGAGATGATGCCGTGTGAGTGAGAATTGAACAGGTGTGATTGCACAGGTGTGCAACTGGACAGGTGTGTGGAGCAGTGTATGAGTAGTGAGTGAGTGGATCAGCGCGAATGCGCTTGGGGAGAGAAGGGTGCAGGTGGCACCAGGTGTGAGAGCACAGGTGTGCAGGTACAGGTGTGTGAAGAGAGTTGGAGTGAGTGGTACGGAGTGGTGTGCATGGTGCGAAGGTGTGGATGGGGGAAGAGTGGACCCCTTTCACGAGCACCCGGGGCGGGTAGTGTAAGTGTTAGGTAGAGGGTGCAGGTAAATTGTGGTTGGATATTGGCATTTGTGGTGCGGTTGCAGAATGGTGTTGTGAATGGGTGCATTAGTGTTGTGGAAATGGCTGGGCGTGTAGCCTGTTAGTGTGTGTAGTTGGTTGGGCACTCCACCACTGTGAGGATGTCGGCCAGGTGAGGCCGCAGGTGGGCTCTGGGAGCCGGTAGTGGTGAGTGGGTGCCTGAGGATCCCGGGTGTGGATCGGGCAGCCCAGTGCCAGAGAGGGCACGGAGTGGGGAGAGAGCCAGAGGGCCTTCCCCAGGTAGTTAGGTTAGGGTGAGGAGCAGGTAAGCTCGGAGGCAACTGCAGTGGTGGAGGTGTGCAGGTGGGTAGACCCACTGGGAGAGGTACACGCCGCAGCCCAGAAATTGTGCGAGGGCACCGGGAGATGAATCGGGGGAGTGAGACCCCAAATTGAAGAGCACCACAGTTTGGCCAATGGGAATTGGTTTTTAGAACCCATAGTGTAAGAGGGCCAATGGTTTGGCCAGAGAAAGCCCCCGGGTAGTGTAAAGTTGTTAAAGTCATTTAGGAGATAGTTAGGATTGATGAACCTGTCGCACCATACGCAGCCACTTGCCTGTGGTGATGATGATGACTCCACACCTGTGTTTTCTTTGGTTGTGTTGCAGAAATGAGAATTGCTGTGAGGATTTGTGAGACGCATCACGACGTGGATGAGACATTGGGGTGATTCCATCTCTCCCTCCCTAGGAGGGACTGATGATGAATTGGTAATGGCAAATTTTGATGTTGAGTTGAAAATGGCAAATTTTGATGAGAGTTGAAAATGGCAAATTTGATTGGTTAGGAGGGAGAGAAGACGAATTTGGTATATGGGAGGAACGGGGAAGACAGTAGGGATGTTTGTTGATTTGTAAAGTAGATGTTTATGGGTAGTGTTGTGTTGTGTGGATACAGTAAGGGGTAAGGGAGGGGCCATGTAGGTTACCTGGTGGGGGGGGGGGCGTACGATAGGAACGTACCTGTCTCACCTGGTTCCCATGTGCCCCCAGTGTGCATTACCTTACATTGCGTGCACTTTTGCGCCCTTACCACCTTACTCACTTGTCTGCTTCTTTTGTCTCCCACCTCCGAGGATCTGGCTTTGGGGTAGAGAGAGAGGAGAGAGAGGTGCTGGCTGCGCAGTTGTGGGCCTGCACTTTCGCTGTTCGCTGCCTGGATCGGTACACCATATGGACCGCAATGTTTGTGGCCACCCACAATGGACCGCAGTTCGTTTGCGGCCAAGCACCACCCGGGGATGGACCTATGGATCAACGTGGCACCTATGCCATACAGGTGAACCACTAATAGTTAACACCACCAAGTGCACCACAAGAAGAGCAAGAGACACCTGCAGGGTTAGGGGTTGTTGAAGTTATTTTTATTCCAATGAACAATGGTGACTGCACCGATTGGTGGTGGGGTGGTGCTTTTGATGCTGGGAAAGGGTGCTCTGCACGTTATTAAAGGCCGTCGGCCACAGAGCACTCGTGGGTTGGTGTATCGATGTTGGCAAGCGCGCTCTCTCTATGCATAACATCTGCATGTGTTCCTCCAAAAACAGGTCCTGGATCGTAGTGTAAATAGCAGCGTAGTCTTGTAAATAATGCTCCCTACCGGCTGTATGTTTAGTTTGAGAATTCTTTCCGGATTCGGTTATCCTGTGGGTGTGTTTCTGTGAGGAGAAGGGTGCAACGTCGCAGGGGGACATATTTACTCATTTGTGAATATCTGTAAAACTGTCGCACTCAGGGTAGAGTTAATAGTAGAGGGAACTACATTGCGTGCCACACTAAAGTAGGTAAAAATTTATCGGGTCGGGACGCCCCGAGGGTAGAGAAGGGTGCAATGTTGCGAATATGGAATTTGGCCTCCATATCCGCTTGTAAATATTCCCCTATTTTCTCCGATACTCCCCAACTCTCCCTTACCCCATTCCCTAGTCCCATTGTCTGTAAACAACACCCATTAGAGCCGATCTTCCCCTTCATCCCCCCATTAAATGTCGTGCCCAGGTCCCCCGCACCACACGTAGACAATTATAGGACATCTTGCTAGTTATTCTTAATCTATGTCAGTTAAGGACTTGTTTCCATTAATTATGACTCTTCGTTGCACCAGAATGTGATTATATGGCACCTGTTAGGAAGTTTAGGACCTCCCCATACCTCTCCGCATCTCTTCCCCATGAAGAAGCGCCAACTACAACAACAACAACAAAAGAGGGGGGCGGCGCGGTGACGGCATGGGGAGTGGGCGTCCTCCTTCCGGCTCGGTTAGCCACCATTGACCACGCGCTCCACGGGGTTACCACGAAGGGGCTCCCTGTCGGCCCCTCGTCAAGGGCGGAGCCGGTAACCCCCGCACCCAATGAGAAGCCATGGGCCGATGCCATCTGGGGCGGCGCTAACGAGCCGAGGGCGTGTCACTCCCCGCCGGAGATATACGCGGCCCCGCGCCGGACGTGAGAGAGATGCGCCCCGAGCTTGGAAGGAAAAGACGCCACCCTCCCGAGCGCTGAGCGACCTCCCCAGCTTGAGACCAAAGTCGCGACCCACAAGCGCTGTGATACCTTCACGCATCTCTGGACACCACCGTACGTGATTCTGTCCCTGAGCCAGGTGCACCTGAGCCATCGCGACCTGCCTCCCCTTTTCATCAACCCCCGTGTGAGTCAGCATTTTGTCCCGTGTGTCTGTCGTCTGTCCGGGGATAATATAAGAGTGTGTCTAAGTGCCTGTCTTCCTGTAATATACCTCTAGCCCCTGTAATCTAACCTTTTTCCGTACGAATATACTTGAGAATCGAAACCCTGGTGTCGTATTGTGTCATTATAACCCAGCCGGGTGTCTTCTCTTTCCTATTGAGCCAGCGTAGCGCGATTAGTCAACATTCGGGCACAATCGGGTAACTTGTACGGATACGGCGGCCATCCCGCTCGGCCCACCATACCATCAAAGTCGTATCTGTAACAATATATATATATATATATATATACATATACATATATATATATATATATATATATATATATATATATATATATACATATACATATATATATATATACATATACATATATATATATACATATATATATATATATATATACATATATATACACACACACACACACACACACACACACACACACACACACACACACACACACACACACACACACACACACACACACACACACACACACACACGGCCAAAAATGTTGGCACCCTTGCACATTTCTAAAATAATGCACCATTTCTTCCAGGAAATTGTTGAAATTAAAAATCTTTTGGTATCCACAAATTTATCTCTTTGGTTTGCAGTGGACCAAAACAAAAAAAGCTGAAAAAATTACTAAATCTTAGCTTATTCCACACAATATGAATATATGAATAAATGAATGCTCGTTTTAAGGCCATTTTTCCCCGCTACAGCGGGGGTTAGCCTTGCGGGCCCCATGACAATCATGGTTCCCTTTTTGAGGCAATGTTTTTTTTTATGGCCGGATGCCCTTCCTGACGCCAACCCTTGGTCATGCTCTTATGATGCGCAGGGATACGGTGTACCTATTCTAAATCGGGGTACACACCGTGATCATTCATCCCAGCAAGCTGGTACTCAATGTGCCGACCTCGGAAGGATGACAGGCTGAGTCAACCCCCCCTGGCGTTAATTCAGCGATCGACCGGGATTCGAACCCAGGATCCTAGGATCCCAAGCCGGCACCCTAACCGCTAAGCCATCACCAGGCTAGCGTATTCCACACAGAAATCATAAAATGGCCCGGACAATATTATTGGCACCTTTTAGAAGTTGTTAGAAATAATTTGATTTCAAGCAGGTGATTCTCCTTTACTTTGAAAATGAACTCACCTGTGGTGAGTTTCAGGTGCCTGCAATATAAAAATCACTCATTCAACCAGTTTGAATGGAGAAAAGGAGTCATTCTGCTGTTTTATGCCACTGTGTGTACCGCAATGAGCATGGAAAAAATAAGGAAATCCAGAGAATTGTCTGAGGAGGTCAGACACAAGATTGTAGTCAAGCTTGGACAATCTCAAGGCTATAATAAGTCCATCTCCAGAGACCTTGATGTTCCTTGTCCACCATACGCAATGTTATCAGGAAGTTTAAGGCCCATGGCACAGTATCCAACCTCCCTGGACGTGGCTGCAAGAGAAAAACTTGATCGAAGATTGCAGCAAAGGATTGTTTGAATGGTGGAGAAAGCACCTCAATCAACTGCCATACACAATCAAGCTCACCTTCAGACACAAGGTATGACAGTTTCAACTAGCACCAACCGTCACCACCTCAATGAAAGGGGGTTCTATGTTAGGAGACCCAGGAGTACCCCACTGCTGAGAAAGCCCGATTGGAGTTTTACAAAACACAGCGGAACAAGCCAAAATCCTCCTGGGAGAATGTCCTCTGGATAGATGAGACCAAATTAGAGCTTTTTGGTAAAGCACATCATCTCTATGTTTACAGAAAACAAAATGAAGTCTTCAAGGAAAAGAACACCATTTCCTACAGTCAAACATGGAGGAGGTTCAGTGATGTTTTGGGGTTGCTGTGCTGCCTCTGGCACTGGGTACCTTGGATGTGTGCATGGCATCATGAAATCAGTAGATTGCCAAGGAATTTTGGAGCGCAATGTTCAACCCAGTGTCAGAGTTGGGTCTCTGTCGAAGGTCATGGGTCTTGCAGCAGGACAATGACCCCAACACACACTTCAAAAAGCACCCAGGAATGGTTCAAGACAAAACGATGCACAGTTCTGAAGTGGCCAGCGATGAGTCCAGATCTAAATCCCATTGATCACATGTGCAGAGATCTGAAAACAACAGTTGGGAGAAGGCACCCTTCAAATCTGGGAGAACTGGAGCAGTTTGCACAAGAAGAGTGGGCCATCCTGCCAGTAGAGAGGTGGAGGAAGCTCATTCATGGCTATAGGAAGCGCTTGACTGCAGTTATTTTGTCCAAAGATTGTGCTACCAAATATTAAGTCTTGGGTGTCAATAATTTTGTCAATGCCATTTATTTTTATTTTCTGATTTAAAAGGATATATTAAGTTCTGAATCAAAAACAAAGGTTCTGTAATATTAACAGTGAAATAAAGAATTGTGGAGACAAAATGCTTCTATCAATTTCAACTTATTTTCGAGAGAATTGTGAGTTATTTGAAAAAGGTGCAAGGGTGCCAATAATTTTGGCCACGACTGTTTATATATATACATATATATATATATATATACACATACATATACATATATATATATACACATACATATACATATTGTTGTGGATATGAGAATGTTGTTTTTTTATTGTTGTGTAATGAATTGCTGTAAAATGTCACCCTCCTTCCTGCATTTGTTGTTGTACAAAGGTCAACGGGCGTTCCCGTAGTTAATTCCATAAAACATACACGAAGGACACCATATATCCCTGTTCAGTAGTTATATCCTTATTATGTGTATTAGTGTAAGGCTGTGTCTTCCATTAATTTAAATACTCCATTGCACCAAGTGAAATAAGAGTAGATCCCCTTTTATTCACATTCCCCTTCCAACAATTGCCAACTGTTCCCTCCGCGACTCCATTCGCCACGAGGTCGGCTCGGAGAAGAAGGGGGAGGAGCTGCCGAATCCTGGGCGTGCCCGCCCCTCATCATCAAGGGTGGAGCCAGAGGGCCGTGCCGACCAATCAGGGCCGAGGCGAGCTCACCTATGGGCGTGTCCTGGACACCAGCGGCTTGATCGCCTGAGGCGCTATAAAGAGCGCGCGCGAAAGCCTTGAAGTTGTGGGACTAAGAGAGAGGAAAGAAGTGCGCGCGAAAGCCTTGAAGTAGTTGGACTAAGAGAGAGGAGAGAAGGGGCGAAGCGAAGCAAAGAGAGCAAGAGAGAGAGAGAGAGAAAAGACAAGCCAAAAGAGTCCTGGAGTTTGTGAGAGAGGGAGAGAGAACCCGTCATGCCAGACCCCCCACCAGCAGCGTTGGCTCCACCAAGCAGCTCCGACCCGTTACCCCGCGCACACGACAGGATCGGTGGCATCGGCGGCCGTCGAGGTCCAGCCCGACGTCCCGTGCGGGATCAAGCTCCAGCCAGCTCCGTGCCTTCCTCCCCCTCCAGCCACCCACCTCCTTCCAGCCAATCCACTCTGCAATTCCCCGTGTGAGTCCGTCTTTGTTTGTTCTGTCCCTGGGTTAATTAAGACTGTAATAGATAAGCTAGTATTTTCACTGTGTCTTTCTGGTCCGTCCCTCTTTCTGCTTTATTTTCTTATCTTTCCTTCTTCCTTGGTTTCTTTCAATCCTGTAAATAGTAATAAATAATAATCGTATTTCAAACCTTTTTGTCTCCTTCTTCTTCTTCACATCCGTGTCGCCTTTGTCTTTTCCCTATTGAATATCTGTGGCGCGATTTTGGCCAACGTTCAGGAATCGGGTTAGTCGGGGTAACTGTTCGGGCGCGGCGGCCATCCGCTCGGCAAACAATATCCTCGCCGCGGTCCCGTAACAATATATATATATATATATATATATACACAGGAAATAGATAAACATGGAATATCTATGCTTAAGAACATTGGCGTACCCTCAATTGGTGTGCCGTTTCTCATCCAGCGGATCTGTGAGTTGGGCCTGCCCCCCACACGGCACACAATTGCTGTACTTTGGCCTGGTTCAATGAGTTGACTCTGTGGTGCATTGACTAACCAGTAAGGAGCAGCTGTGGTGTGAAAAGGAGAGAAAAAAAAGTGTGGTGAGAAGGGAGTAAAGAAGGGGTTAAAGCAATGCACGATGCAAAAACAGAGTGATAAATATTAAACTAAAACTCCAAAAACATCACTTTTTTTCCATAAACAATCTACCTTTACATGGCTGACAGTATGGCCTTCATGTTGTGAAGAAAGTTTTGTTATGTAAAAGTACCAACTGTAACCTGAATGTGCAATATGAAACTTGTTTATTTAATATGTTGTAGTTTGACAGTTCGTCAAGACCAGAGCTTGGACATAATTCATGTTCTGGACAAAGACATTGATAGACATCAATCTGCATTTACATGAATTACAAGGGCATTATAAGACAATGGAAAACACATATAATATATGGTAGTGGAACTTGGGTTCCCCACTTTAAATGAGCCAGAGGTTCAGATGAGGATCACAACAAGCCAACCGACATTTCTATTTCGTGATTTATATTGGGATAAAGAAGCTGATAACATGACAAGTCATGTGACATATTGTGGCCAAGAAGCTTAGCAAATCACACCCTTCTCTCATGTTAGGTGCTACATTCATATGATACAAAGTATAGTACAGCACTAAATTAACCAACTGCTAAACCCCACATTTCACTTCGCATATGTGGGGTAATAAATGATGCACAGACTACGCATCTGCTTTGTTGCTTTTGTTCAAAAAGTAATGAGATTTCGCAAAGGACTGTAGTTTGTTGTTCCTCTTGCAATACCTTACGACAGCAACACACTGCGATATTTTCTTCAACTTTTAGGGACATGAGACTTCATTGGAAAATGTATATTGGAAGAAGAAGAATAATCTCAAAGTTCCCCCACCCTTGTAACACAATTGGCAAATTTGATTGGTCGAGACGACATAAAATTTTGGCCGACTACTGCTAAACTGAAGGGTTTTGGAATTGCAAACAATGGAGGCAATTTGGGTTTTACAGTGTTCCATTATAAAATTTGATGAAATACAATAAAAGTTTTAAAGGATGCAGAAAAAAACATTTATTCGAAATTTACTGGCATTGATGCACATCATATTTTGCACCACCTTATTGAACAGGTTATATTAGTTATTCGTTGGGTGATTCATCAATGTTCGTGCCATCCCTCAGATGGACGTTCAATGAGCATCTCGTCTGCCGGCAGACGGTAAAGACTTGATGGACGCTCGATATCCCATCGTGTCCTTCGTATAGAGAAAGCGAGCATTCGCTGGCACCCTGAACAAACTACAAATTCCTGACATAACCAACAGGGGAACCTGCATCATCGGTACTGCTGCACCCTCATACAGTGATGGAACCCAGCAGCCTTGTGCTGCATATGACAGTGAAAGAGAGAGTTGTTCGTACCTGTCGTTTATGATGTCCCAAAAATAGTAACGAAGTTCATTTTTACGGCATAGCCCATCGGGCAGGGCCGTCGAGAACAGTGTTTGTCTGTCTGTATGTATGTATGTATCTATGTCCCCTCAAAGGTATACCAATCAGAGCTGAGAATCTGGTCACATGACAGGGTGATGTGATTACGTCTGATGTCATTACGGCGGTGCTGCGGCTGACTCTCCACACTCCGCCATTTTGATTTATATGCCGTTCATGCCGAACATATCATCGAACCTGTCATATATCACAATCGCCATGCTCTACCTTCACGTTTTTCATTCAGTGTGAAACACAAGCAAACCGATTGTTAAAATGACCATCAAATATCGAAAGCATCGGCGTTACGTCTCTTCCAACAATACAGTAGGTTTAGGCCTTAGGCGTTATGACTCACATTCTGCTTTAAACAAATTAAACCCAGGTTTCTCGATACAGTGGTATTGTTTCAGTAGTATCGTTTTTGTAATAATAATAATAATAATAATAATATAGTAAATATGACCATAACACTTTAATCCCAATGTCGTGAATGGAAACTTAACGGTTTGAAGCGGTGTATGGTTCATGATCAATGATAAGTGGTGTAACCGCAGAAGTAAGAAATTAGCCTAGGTTTTTTTTATAGTAATATCATTTTCGTAATAATGATAACGTAACGTTAATATTATAATAAATGTAATTGTAACACTAATCCCTTCGTCATGACCACAACGTTCGTAGTACTGGAGGTTAAATATATATCTTATATATATATATATTAAAGTAGCGGAAATTTTGTGTCTGGCCGTCATGCTACGTACGTCATTACGTATATGATGTCATTATGACGTAAACACCTGCTCACTTTGAGAGCGGCAGGAAAGGTCATTCCTCTTTGGGGTATATAGATTACAGTCAATCGATGGTCGGATCTCAAGAACATTGGGTGTGTGTTCATCTACCAAGTTTCTTGTGGAGAGATCGCCAAGTGGTTTATGCATTTGAGCAAGCACTCCAATCAAAACCATTAAGGAACGGCTGGCTTGGCAAGCGCTAGCTAGCTGCTTGATAAATGAGCACACCTCCAATCCTTGTGGGGTATATAGATTACAGTAGATCTTCGCTCAGTTCTGTAAGTAAAACCTACCTCATGGATGTCGGGATTCCTCCAAATTTCTTTGTTTAATGTTATGAACAGCATTAGCGACTGTTAAAAAAGCTAATCATATGTGTTTGTGGTTTATAATATTTTACAAGCCCGGCTATGCCGTTGTTAGACTTTTGGTCTTGTTTTAATGTAATTTGGATTTTTAATCATCCCAATAGATTCTAATGATTAAGGATGCAAAGCGGAGTTAAGCATTTAGTTCAGTCTATGATCTGTCTGTTAATCAGTCTGGAGAAAGTACCTGATTTGGATTGTATTTTATATTATGAACAACGTAGAACACAAATCTGAACGTGAATTGGAACAGCAACCTGCAGTGTAGCAGTACTGTCCCTGAATTTGGCAAAGTGTACGGAGCCCTGCCTCGACCGTGCATGTGCAGGGAGGAGTGAGATCATATTTCAGTCTGTCTTCCTGTCTGGCATCAAACAAAATTGAGAATCATTCCAAACAGGAAACCCCCTGTTTTTAGGGATGTTATAAAGGACACAAACGACAAGCCGAATAACTAATGGTACGTGTTAGATAAGGTGGTGTAAAAGACGCTGCATCAACAGTGGTTAAATTACAAAAAAAATAAAATAAACCGTCAACCTTTAAAATCTTCATTTTATTTCAATTCAATTAAATACTTGAACAACGCACGACATAATCGGTGTTTTATAACTTTCAAAAGCCTTCAATTCGGCACTACCTGGACCATATTAAAGCATTTAACATAATCTCGACCTTTGTCGCTCATCCATGTCCTCAAGACTGTGTGGGTTAAGGTGTTCTATGAACTCTATAATTATTTTTGGAACCATTCATAAAAGCTTAGTTCAGAGTGCAAGTAAATGTGCGGGTCAAATTTGAAATACCTTCACATGTACTGGTATTTATTTAGGTCGTCAAGATTTTATTGTATTTTATCTGGATCCGGCCTATCAGTGGGATACAAAACATACTGTTGAACCTGGCGTAGGTACGCTCTCTACGGAGTGCCAGTCTAGTTTTACATAGGTTGATGGTATTCCATAAGTACAAAAGCTGTTAGACATAATGAGTGATGTACAGGTGTTAGAGATTGCAGTCTCGTCATATGTTGGTGAAAACCCTCATGTTCGTGAAATCGACCTGTTCAGGTAGGCCTGTTCGTGGTATTTAAGGATGCCTTTTAGTGGAATCCCAGACTCATGATGCACATAATCCAGGTTCAAATTCCAGGTTACCATACATGTTTGTGCACTGTCTACTATCCTTGTAATTTATGGAAAGTACACTCATCTCAACTGATGTGTGTTCTGCATGTGATGCATGTGCAAGCTCCTCCATGAGCCTTCGTTCAAGGTGCAAATAAATAAATAATAACAATCTTTCGAGCAAGAAGAGTTAGCCACAAGAAACAGCATCAAATAGGTGTTGTTATATATTTCACAGCAAACAGTGAAACATTACAGGTGAAGTTTAGATGAAGAGCGCACCTTCGACAGTGACAGTGGTGAAGTGTTGTGCCGTGCTCAGGATGTTTGAGGCTTGGCACACAATGACACCCTCATCTGCCTCGGTCACATTTGCAATGCGAAGGGTCTTGTTGAAGTTTTGCATCTCTGCACGGCTCCAGGGAATCTCTCCACCCTCCTTAAACCACCGGATGCGAGGTGTCGGCCTATCCGGTTACACAATCACCACATGTTATTATAACTTGTACTATTTATAACAATGACATTGGGTAACATGAACATTCCTCTAAAAAAGAAAATAAGTGTGTGTTTACATGTATATATATATATATATATATATATATATATATATACAGTCACGTGAAAAAGTAAGTACACCCCATGTAAAGTATTGCCTTTTTCAACATATTTCAACATACAGCTATTTGATCTTCATTTCAACAATATTGACAGATAAAGGTGATATAATATAACAAATATCATGAAACATTTACATTTTGTAGTCCATTGTATAATTTAAATAAACATAAATGCAAATTTCGCATGTGGAAAAAGTAAGTACTCCCCGACATTTATCACTACTTCAAATACCTAAAATTAGAATCAGGTGCACCAGCTCAGGTGCAAATGATTAGAACATCGTTAGAGAGGATCTTGGAGGAACCTGTCTTATTTAAACCTCAGACATTTAGTTTGGTTTGCTCTTTGTTGTTGAAGTGTGTGGCGTCACCATGCCTGGATCAAAAGAGCTCTCTGAGGCCTTTAGAAAGAAGGTTATAGATGCCTACGAGTCTGGGAAGGGATTTCAAAAGATCTCCAAACAATTTGAAATCAATCATTCGACTGTCCGGAAGATCATCTTCAAGTGGAGAAGATTCCAAACAACTGCCAACTTGTTCAGGCCAGGCCGCCCCAGCAAGTTCAGCCCGAGAGCAGACCGCAAGATGCTGAAAGAAGTCTCTAAGAACCCCAGAATGTCATCACGGGACCTACAGGTAGCTCTTGCCACAGTTGATGTCAAAGTGCACGAGTCTACCATCAGAAAGAGGCTGCACAAATTTGATCTACATGGGAGGTGTGCAGGAGGAAACCTTTGCTGTCCAGAAAGAACATCAGGGCAAGACTAAAGTTTGCCAATGAACACCAAGGCAAAGACCAGCACTTCTGGAACAATGTGCTCTGGACAGATGAGTCAAAGGTAGAGCTATTTGGCCACAGTACCAGAAGACATGTTTGGCGAAAACCAAAGACAGCATTTGACCACAAGAACCTGATACCAACTGCAAAGCATGGTGGTGGAAATACAGTGGAACCTTGACTTACGAGTTTAATTCGTTCCGTGACCGAGCTCGTAACTCAAATTGCTCGTATCTCAAATCAAATTTCCCCATTGAAATGCATTGAAATGCTATTAATCCGTTCCAGCTCGCCAAAAACCACACCAATTTTTTTTTAAATATACAGTATATATAAAAATATCTCGCGCTTTATATTTCACCTGTATGCAGCATACAAGTTGGCAGGATGGCCTGGACTGGAGGTACGCACACTTGACTCTAAAGTCTAAACTGTCCAGCCTGGGTTTGAATCCCGACCCAGCTATAACCTGTCATGGGTGAATCACAGGCAGGGTGATTCATCAATGTGTGTACCGCTAAACTGGGCGCCCCGTTTGCGTCCCATTAGTTGTTGGATGTTAAGGATCTCACCGTGTTTTCCACAAAGAGAAGGCGAGCTATCGCCGGCATTCTGAACAAGTTGTGGCCTGGCATGCTCTTCTCCTCTGCCGTTATATACGTCCTCCTCGACACCTCGCTCATGTTTTTCGACGATTGCATGTTTTATATCCAAGCACATCATCCTCCTCTTCTTCTCAGCACTGCACTTGCCACTCACTTTCTTAGGCCCCATGGTTAAAACTAAGAAATTTTCCGAAATAACCAAAATGCGAAAAAAAAAATGCAGCGCTATACGACAGAGATACGTACTGTACTTGCACGGCAAGATAACCACGTGACCAGAACCCACCTGGCGGCGTGAACTCGAAATAACCAAAATGCGAAAAAAAAAATGCAGCGCTATACGACAGAGATACGTACTGTACGTGCACGGCAAGATAACCACGTGACCAGAACCCACCTGGCGGCGTGAACTCGAAATAACCAAAATGCGAAAAAAAAAATGCAGCGCTATACGACAGAGATACGTACTGTACGTGCACGGCAAGATAACCACGTGACCAGAACCCACCTGGCGGCGTGAACTCGAAATAACCAAAATGCAAAAAAAAAAATGCAGCGCTATACGACAGAGATACGTACTGTACGTGCACGGCAAGATAACCACGTGACCAGAACCCACCTGGCGGCGTGAACTCGAAATAACCAAAATGCGAAAAAAAAAATGCAGCGCTATACGACAGAGATACTGTACTTGAACGGCAAGATAACCACGTGACCGGGTGGCGAAAGCTCGTAACTCGGATCTCGGCTCGCATCTCAAAGCAATAAACCGCCGGAGCGACGGCTTGTATCTCGAAAAACTCGTAAGTTGGGGCACTCGTAAGTCAAGGTTCCACTGTATTATGGTTTGGGGCAGCATTGCTGCATCAGGGCCTGGGCAGCTCACCATCAGATAATCCATGATGAATTCTTCATTGCACCAGAGGGTGCTTGAGGATAATGTGAGGCCATCTGTCGGAAAGTTGAAGCTCAACCGAAGGTGGACCTTGCAACATGACAATCACCCTAAATATACCAGTAAATCCACCAAGGAATGGCTGAAAAGAAAGAAATGGAGGGTTCTGGAATGGCCAAGTCAAAGCCCGGATCTAAATCCCATCGAGATGTTGTGGGGGGATTTTAAACGAGCTGTGCATGCAAGAAACCCCTCAAACATCGCACAGCTGAAAGAATTCTGCATGGAGGAGTGGGCAAAAATTTCTCCCAGTCGATGTCAGAGACTGGTAGACAGTTATAAGAAACGCCTACTTGAGGTTGTTTCTGCCAAAGGGGGAAATACCACCTATTGGAGGCAAGGGTGTGCTTACTTTTTCACGTGACTGTATATATATATATATCACTTTGGATTTGGAGGAAGTTAATGGAGGCACGTCGTACGGTGTAGGTTGTGGTTGTGGGTGGTGGTTCATTTCAGCCTAAAGGGGTGGTGACTGAGTGTGGAAGACAAATGGAGATGTGTGAATGGTGTGTGAACGGTGTGTGTGTGTGTGTGTTGCAGGAGTGGGTGTGGTTTTGCAGGAATGTGTTTTTGTTTGAGTGGTGCATGTTGTAAGGGTAGGTTGGTGGTCGGTTGGTTAGGTGTGGTTAAGTTGAAGTTCTTGGTTTGTGAGTGAGTGGATGAGGGGCTGTGGATTCTGGGAGTGGAGGCGGTTTTGTTGTTGTGGATTCTGGGAGTGGAGGTGGTTTTGTTGTTGTGGATTCTGGGAGTGGAGGCGGTTTTGTTGTTGTGGATTTTGGCAGTGGAGGCGGTTTTGTTGTTGTAGTCTGTGTTCTCACTTGCTGGGGGTCGGGGTATGTACGCATACAGGTGTAGCTGCTGCATGTGGAGGTGTATGTGCTCCTGCTGGCCCACCTTAGGTGACCATATCAAGGTTGAAGGGCCGAAACAGGATTATGCTGAGGACCTCGACTGAGGACCCGGTCAGTGAGGCACACTTGTGACCAGGTGTGTTTTGAAATTATATATCATCATCATCATCATCATCATCATCATTATTGACCATGTATGACGATAAATGTCGATCTGTCTGTCTGTTACATGTACACTCCTCCACCTACGGATGGATTTGGACCAAATTTGTAACACGTGTAAACGGTTGCACCGGCCAGGTTTTAGCGGGGTTAGCGGGTCCTTCAGTCGCCGGGAAACCCCCGGGAAAAATGATGAAGGTATACTTCTCCTCCGCTGCAGTTGGTTTGAATAGCGCCACCTTTGGTGAAGTTGAGCGCTGCAGGATGGATATAATTTCCCCGGACAACCGTCTGACTGTCATCTTCTGTGGTTATTCTCACCACCACCATGGCTCGAGCATCCCATAAAGAGTGTTTATTCTGCCCGAAGCAGTTTCTTGGCTCGGGTTACAATCCTGGACGTGTCGCCACTCCGATGAAGGATACTCAGTTGAGTGTGCAGGAATTTGGAATTTGGTCAGGGAACCGGCGATAGCTCACCTAGCATTCACAAAGGGCCTCACCAATTAATGCTGGCATACGGGTCGCCCGTTTAACGCATGTACGGCACACACATTGACGAGTCAACCTACCTGTGGAATACCTGGATGACATTTTAAAGCTTGGCCTAGGCTCAAGCCCAGGCGAGACAGCTCAGATGCGAGTTTGCATGTTATATGGTAAAACAATTAAACCAATCCATGCAATTTGTTTCTCTCTGGCGATTCAGCTCGATGATTTCATGAGTGTCAGCACAACTCAGGTGGGTGGCAAATGAGTCTCTAATTACTACCAACAATGATCCAAACACGATTCCATATACATTCTCCCAATTACAGATTCTTCTCTATTCTCAACTTCTTGTCCACAGCAGAATTAAGATGTCACAATCGTTTTTTATTCTCTAATGCATCAAAAGAGGTCACTCGTCCCATCACGTGTTGCATGCACTACCCATTATTCATTGACCTTACTTCGTTGGTATGCTGGCGTGAAGCCTACTGTTGGGAGAGCATGAAGCGGGATCTTTGATGCCGATGTGATTGCAGGAGGAACAGAGAATTTAAAATTGTTTCTCATTCATCGCCGTTTTGATCAATAAATCAGTCTATGACGAGTTCCACAGGCATCCTAAAAGGCCGGTTGCCTTGTGGTACCAAATCAACTGACGATTCATGGGAGTAGTTAACTAGCTTGAACTTTTGATGAGACACAGGCTCAATAAGGCTTATTGTCCCAGGCTCAATTTGAAGACTCATGAAAGTACAATGATATCACTGTTGGAGTACAGGATGGCTCATCTCATCTAGTTTCTGAGACATTGCATTCGTCACTTTATGTTGGAAGACAATTCAGACTTGTCAGGCAATGTGGTTTGTCTGGGAGGATAAAGTGTGGGGGAATAACCACTTGCTTGCTGTCCTGCCTGGTAATTAGGATATAGGAGCTGTCATCAGGGTCTTTCGCGGCAAGTCGAGGCATCAATGTGTGTGTACATCCATCGGATGGACGTTTACCTGGGCATCCCATCTTCTAGCATTAGTTGGTGGAAGTTATAGATCTGAAGTTGTCTTTCGCGAAGAGTAGGCGAGCTATCAACAGTCTCGGTGGCGAAATGGTAATGGTTGGCCGTCCACTCCGAGTCTGTGACGTCGGTGGCTCCAGCCCTGGCCAAGTCATACCAAAGACTTTAAAATGGTACGTGCTGCTTCATTGCTTGACACTCGGTATTTAAAAAAGAATAGAGCACGGCCAAACAACCACAAGTTGGTAACAATAGCAAAATAAACAAGAAGGAGGAATCAGATTGCAGACCCTCGCCACGAATATGTTTTCAGTGGTTTTTAAGGCTTTTGTGTTAAAAACAAACATGGCGGCCGAACCACGTGACCGATGACGTCATTATTTATTTTTTTCTCCACCAATTTATCCCCAGATGATGCTCAATAAATTTAATCTTGATCAGATGAAGTTTTGTACTTTTCCAATTATGACGTCATAATGGAGGCACCTATGACATAATCATTAACATATCTTATTCCCCATGGAGAGTTCTTTGCAATGAGCCATGTCTCAATTTTTCCCATACAGCACTTTCAGAGATATAGAGGTGCAAATTTTTCGTTTTTCCCAAGATGGCGCCCATACGACGTGACCTATGACGTCATAATTATCACTAAAAATTGTACAGGTGGAGTTGCACCGATGGTGGAAATTTCCTGTCAATCGGACCAACGGTTGCCGAGAAAATCATATTTATTCTGTGCGGACAAACAGACAGACAGACAAACAAACAGACAAACAGACCCAAATGCAATACCCTCTCCTCCTGCGAGGGTAATAAAGGGGGAAATGAAGGTAAGAGGAAGGTAAGATTCGATCATCAGCACACAATAAGTTCCATATTAATTTAAACTCTACGTACTGTCCTTCTGCAATGCATTCCAGCTCAAGATCTGCTCCACGGAGCGCCATGACGTCACTGCGAGTCCCACGAGGCGATAGAAAGGTTGGAGCTCGGTTACCCGGTGGAGATTCTAAACACAACAAAACAAAAAGGATCGGAGAGCAGGACCCATAGGTTAGCGTGAATACACCTGCTGCAGACTCTACGTACACCTGGAATTGAACGTCAAACACCATCAATGCAAAAACTACCGGAACGACCGACTCGCCCTTTGTCCTCGTTCACAGTTCCAACAATTGTTTCGCCACAGCAGTTTTAAACCTTCGGAAAAGAATGATCTCGAATCCTTACATAACAAGGAAGTTACCTCGACTGGAAAAGGTTGAGAAATATCAAGTTTAAAAGTTTGATGATAACATTGAGAAAAAGAAAACAAAAACTTCATTTCACATCATCAATGTAGTCAGGTACACTATGTCAATAATTATATTTCGTTCAAAATCATGGTAGATTAGCAAACCTATACATTTTTGGAAAGGTTATAGCATAAGGAAACTAAAAATCAATGTTCACATTTGGAGAGATACCTGTATGGCGGCCATTTTGGATTTTCAAAATGGCCACTGTAAAATACATATTTTGTTCTATTTCTGCCTCTAATTACCCTAAAAACTTTTTAAAATATACTAAACCTATATTTTCAGGGACAAGGAATCCAATGAAAGTATCAAATTAGTGCTATGGGGAATGGTAAGACACGAATCAAAGGTTTTGAATTGCAAAATACTGTCTTTATATTCGCGATAAGTTGCATAATCAAATACATGTTATCATTTTGTACAGGCAGTTAATAACATCAAAATGTGTCACAATAATTCATATCACCAAACATACACAGGCAGTCAGCAAAATCATATATACACATGCAGTCAGTATAACTTCACATCTACACAGGCAGTCAATGACAAAATATACACAGGCAGTCAATGGCATCAAACATACACGATTACAGAATATGCCATTTAGAGTTCGTCATCACTGTCCTGTGTGTCGTATCCGACAATATAGTCCGCATCGTTTTCACAGTCCGTTCCACACAAGCAAAGGTCGATCAAATTGATTGGCAAATCGAATTGGTCGAATGGTCGATCGAATCGAATTCGATGAATCGAATCGAATCGAATCGATCGAATTGGTCGAATGGTCGAATTGGTCGAATGGAATTGGTCGGAATTGGCAAATGTAAACATTGATTTTCAGATTTTCCATGTAATAACGTTTCCAAAAATGTATAGGTTTGCTAATCTACCATGATTTTGAACGAAAAAACATAGTGAACCTGACTAATGTTTCTTTTCTGAGAATTCAAACTTTGTAGAAAACAATGATTCATATTAAATGTTGTGAAAGATAAATTCCATTATTATTGATGAATTAAACAGAATTTATTAATTATCTCCACCACCAAAGGTGGACGAAGGTTATGTTTTCACCCCTGTTTGTCTGTCTGCCTTTTTGTGATCAGGATATCTCAAAAGATTGTGGACAGATTCGAACGAAATTTGGTGGACAGGTTGGGTGTCTGACGAAGACTATTGGATTCGATTTTGGTGAAGATCCAATCCGAATCCGTCCCATCAGTGGGACAGAACAGGTGGACTAGGCTATTCAGTGCCATTCT
The DNA here is from genome assembly GCF_964187855.1 of Myxine glutinosa. Lineage (NCBI taxonomy): Eukaryota > Metazoa > Chordata > Myxini > Myxiniformes > Myxinidae > Myxine > Myxine glutinosa. Next base: position 89,226,584 of record NC_136271.1, on the reverse strand, counting down.
AGTTTGTTATTGAAACAACATGCTATCCATCATAGATACTGTACGTGCGTGGAAGGGATAATACAGTGGAGACGAAGTCGGAAGGAGAGCCAAGAAGGCCAGGGAGAGACGGTGTCAGGAGGGGGGGGGGGGGGCAAGGGGGGCAGAGGAGTGGAATGTATGCAGAAAGAGGGAAAAAGGATGTGGAGGGGAAGGAGGGACAAATACTTATACTTTTGCATATGCAATATGTAGATTCAACATGCATTAATTATAATTATTGTTTTGTTCTGTATTTCATATCCTTTTTCTCCCTCAACAAAACTGCACCACGAATGCAGAATAACAACGAACTCTGGTCGGAATGTAAGATTATAAGTTGAGCTACGTTCGCACTTTTTGTCTCGTCATGAGATGAGATGCTGCCCTTCACATCATGACAACTATCTGAACAAACCTCCTTCATAAACCCATTTTGTCCACCCTGTTGTGCCACAATACTTTAACAATATTGCTGGATGTTTATTTGAGCACATGGCGCCACCATGCCAGAGAAAAGCAATGAACAAACTGACGCTCCAGGTAGTCAATGAACCTGGTCTTTGACAAAGAAACGAGACCTCGAGAGGATTCACATTTCATCAAAACTCATTAAAGTGCTTGGATGAGCAGAACATCAGATTAATTAAACGTTATGTTGCTTTGTGGTTTCATGTGAAGAAAGGGAAATTGGTAAGTTGACAACGTTCCTCCCCTACACAAGTGAAATGGCCTCTATGACTAGGTAAAGCTTCTATGACTGGATAAGGCCTCTATGACTGGGTAAAGCTTCTATGACTAGGTAAAGCTTCTATGACTGGGTAAGGCCTGTACGACTGGGTAAGGCCTGTACGACTGGGTAAGGCCTCCACGACTGGGTAAGGCCTCCACGACTGGGTAAGGCCTCCACGACTGGGTAAGGCCTCCACGACTGGGTAAGGCCTCCACGACTGGGTATGGCCTCCACGGCTGGGTAAGGCCTCGACGGCTGGGTGAGGCCTCTACGGCTGAGTGAGGCCTCTACGGCTGAGTGAGGCCTCTACGGCTGGGTGAGGGCTCTACGGCTGGGTGAGGCCTCTACGGCTGGGTGAGGCCTCTACGGCTGGGTGAGGCCTCTACGGCTGGGTGAGGCCTCTACGGCTGGGTGAGGCCTCTACGGCTGGGTGAGGCCTCTACGGCTGGGTGAGGCCTCTACGGCTGGGCGAGGCCTCTACGGCTGGGCGAGGCCTCTACGACTGGGCGAGGCCTCTACGACTGGGCGAGGCCTCTACGACTGGGCGAGGCCTCTACGACTGGGCGAGGCCTCTACGACTGGGCGAGGCCTCTACGACTGGGCGAGGCCTCTACGACTGGGCGAGGCCTCTACGACTGGGCGAGGCCTCTACGACTGGGCGAGGCCTCTACGACTGGGCGAGGCCTCTACGACTGGGCGAGGCCTCTACGACTGGGCGAGGCCTCTACGACTGGGTGAGGCCTCTACGACTGGGCGAGGCCTCTACGACTGGGCGAGGCCTCTACGACTGGGCGAGGCCTCTACGACTGGGCGAGGCCTCTACGACTGGGCGAGGCCTCTACGACTGGGTGAGGCCTCTACGACTGGGTAAGGCTTTGACGACTGGGTAAGGCCGAACGGGCATCCACATGCACTACTTTTGTGGTAGAAAAGAACACTTTTGGGGAAACTCACCACGCTCGAGACCAGAGACATTGGATGGATCTGTATCATTGATGCTTTCAACTGAAAAGTAAATGAAAAAGAAAACAACAACATGTAATGAAAATGTAAAGCAACTAATAGATAAATGAAGCACGTGACATAAAAGCTGGAACAACAACAAATGAAAAAAATGGAAAATGTTTAAAAAATGACTATGAATGAGGCATCCATCGACAACCAATTTAAAGGCAATGATTTTAACTTTACTGCGACAATAATTCAATTTACACACTGGGCATCCGAGCCAAGAGGATTAAAAAGGAATCAGGTGTGCACTAACCGTGTTGGGAGTATCTAATATCGACTTTATCCAGTATATCCTATTACAGTGACTTATGCACTTTGAGCAAATTGACGAGGTGCTTCACATGTCACATGTGAACGGATTTCTTCGGATACCAATGGGTAAGCGACATATGTTACGACATTCCGTGTGACCATGAAAACGTGCATGCACCACAATGATGTTTGTGCACACATTTCAAACCACGTTTTCTCTATCAACGCAAGCAGAGTGAAACAGCTTTAACTTATCCATACATTTAAATTAATAACAAACACACACACATATATATATATATGGTGGAGGTGGAGGAGGGAGGAGGGGAGGGGAGGAGGGGGAAGGGGAGGGGGAGGGCGAAGGATTGGGGAAGGAGGGTGGGAAGGAGGATGGAAGGGGAGGGGAAGGAGGGTGGAAGGGGAGGGAAGGGGAGAGTGGGAAGGGAACTGGAGGGGAGGAGAGGAGGGGGGGAGGAGGGGAGGGCCCCTCCCCCCTCCCCTTCCCCTCTCCCCTCCCCTTACCTCCCCCCTCTCCTCCCCTCCCCTTCCCCCGTTCCCCTCCCCTCCTCCGCCCGGCAACGCCGGGTACTTCTGCCAGTATATACAGTCACGTGAAAAAGTAACTACACCCCATGTAAAGTTTTGACATTTTCAACATATTTCAACATACAGCTATTTGATCTTCATTTAAACAATATTGATAGATAAAGGTGATATAATACAGGGGCGGATCCGGGGGGGGGGGGGTGCAGGTGGTGCGCACCCCCCCTCCCCTTCGATCCAGGATGAGGGTGCAGGCGGTGCGAATCTGCTGAACGAATCTCCAGAAAGAACACCAGGGAAGAACACAAGAAACTGCAGAAACCTCCAAGAGCGCACAAAATGCCGTTTCTGAAGATCTTTTTTTTTTAATTTCCTGAGCTCCCATTTATCCCCCCCACCCGCAGCGCTATAGTTTGATGCACCCCCCCCCCCCCCCCCCCGTCTTGAAATTCCTGGATCCGCCCCTGTAATATAACAAATATCATGAAACATTTACATTTTGTAGTCCATTGTATAATTTAAATAAACATAAATGCAAATTTCATATGTGGAAAATTAAGTACACCCCGACATTTATCACTACTTCAAATACCTAAAATCAGAATCAGGTGCACCAGCTCAGGTGCAAATGATTAAAACATCGTCAGAGAGGATCTTGGAGGAACCTGTCTTATTTAAACCTCAGACATTTAGTTTGGTTTGCTCTTTGTTGTTGAAGTGTGCGGCGTTACCATGCCGGGATCAAAAGGGCTCGCTGAGGCCTTCAGAAAGAAGGTTATAGATGCCTACGAGTCTGGGAAGGGATTTAAAAAGATCTCGAAACAATTTAAAATCACTCATTCGACTGTCCGGAAGATCATCTACAAGTGGAGAAGATTCCAAACAACTGCCAACCTGTTCAGGCCAGGCCGCCCCAGCAAGTTCAGCCCGAGAGCAGATCGCAAGATGCTGAAAGATGTCTCTAAGAACCCCAGAATGTCATCACGGGACCTACAGGTAGCTCTTGCCACTGTTGATGTCAAAGTGCTCGAGTCTACCATTAGAAAGAGGCTGCACAAATTTGATCTACATGGGAGGTGCTAGGGGGAAACCTTTGCTCTCCAGAAAGAACATCAGGGCAAGACTAAAGTTTGCCAATGAACACCTAGGCAAAGACCAGCACTTCTGGAGCAATGTGCTCTGGACAGATGAGTTAAAGGTAGAGCTATGTTGGCCACAGTACCAGAAGACATGTTTGGCGAAAACCAAAGACAGCATTTCACCACAAGAACTGGATACCAACTGTAAAGCATGGTGGTAGAAATATTTTGGGTTGGGGCAGCTTTGCTGCATCAGAGCCTGAGCAGCTCACCATCACAGAATCCACTATGAATTCTTCATTGTACCAGAGGGTGCTTGAGGATAATGTGAGGCCATTTGTCGGAAAGTTGAAGCTCAACCGAAGGTGGACATTGCAACATGCCAATTACCCTAAACATACCAGTAAATCCACCAAGGAATGGCTGAAAAGAAAGAAATGGAGGGTTCTGGATTGGCCAAGTCAAAGCCCGGATCTAAATCCCATCGAGATGTTGTGGGGGGATTTCAAACGAGCTGTGCATGCAAGAAACCCCTCAAACATCGCACATCTGAAATAATTCTGCATGGAGGAGTGGGCAAAAATTTCTCCCAGTCGATGTCAGAGACCGGTAGACAGTTATAAGAAACGCCTACTTGAGGTTGTTTCTGCCAAAGGGGGCAATACCACCTCTTAGAGCCAAGGGTGTACTTACTTTTTCCACATGTGAAATTTGCATTTATGTTTATTTAAATTATACAATGGACTACAAAATGTAAATGTTTCATGGTATTTGTTATATTATATTGTGGCGGACACAAAAGCCCACTGGCGTGGTGACATCATTCCACGCACCAAGTGGGCGGTGGCCACGCCCGAGGGGTAGGTGTGGCCTCATGATATACACCGGGCGACCAGCCCGGAGCATTTCAGTGTTACAGTGTAGTCTTACAATAAAGACGTTTATATGTTACCGCTTGTCCGCTTCCTCCTTGCTCACAAGCAGCGCGCGTAACGCCGCGCTTTACTGGTGACCCTCGACGTTGGATCTGCCGTAGCGATCCTTCCGAACACGACGCCATTGCAATGGCCAACGACAAGGCAATGGCGATTAAACTTCCCGAATTTTGGGAGGCCCAGGCCGAAGTCTGGTTCATTCAAGCCGAAGCCCAATTTCAGCTTCGGCGCCTCACCAACGACGACCTGCGCTACTGCCATGTCGTCGCCTCCCTCGGGCCCGGCACGGCCGCTCGAGTTGTGTCCGTCCTTCGCCACCCACCGGACGGCCTCAAGTACGAGGCACTCAAGCGGCTACTCCTAGCCACGTTCGGCCTCACGGACGACGCACGGGCCGATCGCCTCCTGGATCTCCCCGAGATCGGTGAGACGCGCCCATCGGTCCGAATGGACCATATGCTGTCACTGTTGGGCGACGAAGCCCCCGGTTCGCTATTCCGGGCGCTTTTCCGGCGCCAACTTCCAGCGCAGGTTCGCCTCGCGTTGGCCGGGACCGAGCGAACGGAACCCCGAGCATTGGCCGCCAAGGCGGACAGGTACTTCGCCGCTTCGGACACGCGGGCGAGCGTCGGCGTGGCCGTCACGGCCCTCGACGCTGATGTTCAGCAGCATGTTCCACAGCATCAGCTTCTACAGCGCGCTGATGTTCAGCAGCATGCTGATACGCACCTCGTGAACGCCGCCACGCCCCGCCCACCGCCGCGGCGAAAACCGCCACCGCGGGGAAACCCGCCAACTCCACCGGCCGGGCGGAGCCAGCCGCGCTCCTCCAGCTCCACCACCTGGTGCTGGTTCCACGCCAAGTTCGGCCACGGGGGGTGTCATCCACCGTGCTCCTTCAACGGGTCGGGAAACGCCCGGGCCGGCGCTCAATAGTGGCGATGAGCGCCGGCCGTTCGAGCAGCCTGCTGTTCATAACGGACACCTTCTCCGGGCGCCGTTACCTGTGCGACACGGGAGCGCAGGTGAGTGTCATTCCCGCCGGCACGTCAGACAAGCACGCCGCGGGTGGGGGCCCCGCGCTGCTTGCCGCGAACGGGACGCCCATCCGTACGTACGGAAAACGCTGCCTCTCTCTGCGGTTTGGAGGGCAGGTTTTCCGATGGACGTTCGTCACCGCCGACGTGCCCATGGCACTGCTTGGCGCGGACTTCCTGTGCGCTAATGGGCTCCTGGTCGACGTCAAGCGCAGACGGCTTGTCCAGGCCGAGACGTTCAGCTCGCTCGCTTGTGCGTTGCCCAGCTCAACGAGCGGCTTGCCAAGCGGCTTGCCGAACGATTCGGTTCCGGCCACGTTGGTCTGTACGCTTCCGGCAGCGGACGCATTCACCCGCCTCCTCGCCGGCTTCCCGGCCCTCACGCGGCCCACCTTCTCGGCGGGGGCCGTCAAGCACGGGGTGGCCCATCACATCCCCACCGTCGGGCCACCGGTCTACGCCCGGGCACGCCGCCTCGAGCCGACGAAGCTGGCGGTGGCAAAAGCGGTGTTCGCTACCCTGGAGCGACTCGGCATCGTTCGGCGCTCAGAGAGCGCTTGGGCGTCGCCGCTGCACATCGTGCCGAAGCCCGGCGGGGGATGGCGACCGTGCGGGGACTATCGCCGTCTCAATGACGCCACGACTCCCGACCGCTACCCCGTCCCCCACATTCAGGACTTTTCCGCCCGTTTGGCGGGCAGGTCCTTCTTCTCAAAGGTGGACCTCATACGCGGCTACCATCAGGTCCCCGTCAGACCGGAGGACGTCCCGAAGATGACGGACATCCAGCACGTCGCGGGGAAGGACAACCCGGTGGCGGATTGCCTTTCCCGGGCCGTCGCCCACGCAGTCCACCTCGGCATCGACTATGCCCGGATGGCAGCGGACCAGGCCGCTGACACCGACGTCCAGGCCTTGTGGACTGCCGTCACGGGCCTCCGCGTCACCGAGGTGCCGTTCGACAGCGCGGGCGTGGCCCTCTTGTGCGACGTCTCCCTCGGGCGTCCTCGCCCCATCGTGCCCGTGGGCTGGCAGCGCCAGGTGTTTGACGCCATCCACGGCCTGTCCCACCCGGGCGCGAGGGCCTCCCAAAGGCTGATCGCCGACAAGTTCGTCTGGCATGGCCTCCGGAAGGCCGTCCGCGGCTGGGCCAGGACGTGCCTCGCGTGCCAGCGCGCCAAGGTGCACCGGCACACCCAGGCCCCGTTGGCCCCGTTCACGGTGCCGGAACGCCGGTTTGACCACGTCCACGTGGACCTGGTGGGACCTCTGCCCCCCTCGCGGGGTTTCACCTACGTCCTCACCATGGTGGACCGCACCACCCGGTGGCCGGAGGCCGTGCCCTTGGCGTCGACAACAGCGGCCGATGTCGCGCAGGCTTTCATCGCCACCTGGGTCGCCCGGTTCGGCGCCCCCTCAGACATCTCATCCGACCGCGGCCCCCAGTTCACCTCGGAGCTCTGGGGGGCGGTTGCGCAGGGGCTCGGGGTCCGGCTGCACCGAACCACGGCCTACCACCCCCAGGCTAACGGCCTGTGTGAGCGATTTCACCGCTCATTGAAGGCCGCGCTCCGGGCCACCCTCCGCGATGGCGGCTGGGTCGACAGGCTCCCCTGGGTCCTGCTGGGCCTCCGGACGGCGCCCAAGGAGGACCTGCGCGCATCCGCGGCGGAGTTGGTCTTCAGGCAACCGCTGCGGGTGCCGGGCGAGTTCCTCCCCGACTCCACAGCACCATGGTCCGCGGCACAGCAGCGCTCCGCTCTGCAAGAGTCCGGCCCAGAGGTTCGCCCCGGTGCCAACGGCATGCCACGGGCACCCACCGACGCACGTCGCCCCGGAGCTTCGCACGGCGGAGTACATCTTCGTCCGCCACGATGCCCATCGGACACCACTGCGGCCCCCGTACGACGGGCCTTTCCGCGTGCTGGAGACCGGGGCGAAGCACTTCACCCTGGACATCGGCGGTACTCCTGACCGCGTTTCGGTAGACCGCCTCAAGCCGGCCCACCTCGATGTGGACCATCCACCGCCAGTGGCCCGACCCCCACGTCGGGGCCGCCCTCCTGCGGGCGGACCCCCGGCACCGCCCAGCCCCGCCGCCACGCCGCCCCCCGGTCCTGCACCCATCCCAGGGGCAGCCTGGGGCATCCCACCTGGCATCCCTGCACCCCGGACGCCGCCGATCGCCAGGGGGCGCTTCGGCCGGGTCATTCGTCTGCCCCGCAAACTGGCCCTCCAGGTGCGCGGGAATTCTGGGGGGGCGCGTGTGGCGGACACAAAAGCCCACTGGCGTGGTGACATCATTCCACGCACCAAGTGGGCGGTGGCCACGCCCGAGGGGTAGGCGTGGCCTCATGATATACACCGGGCGACCAGCCCGGAGCATTTCAGTGTTACAGTGTAGTCTTACAATAAAGACGTTTATATGTTACCGCTTGTCCGCTTCCTCCTTGCTCACAAGCAGCGCGCGTAACGCCGCGCTTTAATATCACCTTTATCTATCAATATTGTTGAAATGAAGATCAAATAGCTGTATGTTGAAATATGTTGAAAAAGGCAATACTTTACATGGGGTGTACTTACTTTTTCACGTGACTGTATATATATATATATATATATATATATATATACATATATGTATGTATGTATGTATGTATATATTTATATATGTATGTATATGTATATATGTATATATATATATATATATATATATATATATATATATATATATATATATACATATATACATATACATACATATATAAATATATACATACATACATACATACATATATGTATATATATATATATATATATATATATATATATACATACATATACACAAAGAATTAAGTTAAGCACCCCCCCCCCGTTTTTTTACAACCTCGCACATTACAAGGTTGTTGTCGTCAAAACAGTGTAATATACCCATGATATTGCTATATTTTCTGGAGAAGTGATATTATGGTCACATAAAAACATAACAATCATGCCGTTTTCAATATTTTATTCTGAATAATTTAAGGTGAAATTTATTGGGAATTTTAGGCATATTTTCACCTCAATTTAAGTATGGAGCTATAGGTCCATCACGGACAGTGTGGATGACGTTTATGTTTTCTAACGTACAGTCATTGTTCTGAGAAGACCTCTAGCGATCTTTGCGTCAATAACGTGTGTAGGACCCACGTGATCGGATCACTGACTCAACCCTACGTCTCATAGACCCTGTAAGCCGTCGTATGCGTTGCTGTGGCAGGTTGTTCCATTCCCGATGTAATGCACGTTCCAATGATCTCACAAGGTATGATCTCACATACCTTAGAATATATGCCAATGTATACATATACACAAAGAATATATATTAGGGGGTGCTTAACTTAATTCTTTGTGTAGGGGTGCTTAACTTAATTCTTTGTGTATATATATATATATATACACACACACATATGTAGCTTGGCTTAACGCTGTTGAAACCAAAGCTTTCAGAATCATTGTTGGAATCTCCCGCGATGAAGCTGATTCTGAGGGTCTTTCACTCACTCACTACAGGCAGGTGGAGTTTGTCTTCTACCAACTCCTCTCTGCTCACCTTCACTCTTTCATTCCTCATTTCTCCCGCCTCTGGAACAAGCTACCTCACTCACGCTCTTCAATCCCACTACTTCCTCTAGGTCTTTAAAACAGCTGTTCACCACAATCCATCTTCCCCCATCCAAAGCCTTGATCCTTTCTACCCCCGTTAAAACACCCCAAATCCGCCTCTTTCAACCCCCAACTTCATAGTAGTGTTCATTTCCTTTTTAGCATGTACTCCTTGCCTCCTGCCACCCCAGCCCTCTCCCTTCCACTTGTGTTTAATGTGTTAGCTCTTACACGTAAAAGAGCCTCGATCTTGCATACAAAAAAGAAAAAGAAAAGAAAACAATTGAAAAAAGAATCACCAAAATATATACTGTATATACAGACTTGACATTTAATATGGAATATTTTTTTTGTGGGGGTGAACTTACTTTTCAAGATGACTTGGAACCAAAAGTTCATTGGAATTATGTTGAAATTATTCTAGATTTTGTTAATGTGACCTTTAAAAGAAACAAAAACCACATTTGACATTTCGAAGCAAATAAATTGATCCTTGAAAGTGATGTAAACTGATATCGAACTCAATTCACGGACAGTACTGTGTTAAACTTCTGTGCGTTTTCCAGAAGTATCTCTTTATTTTGCACATTAGCCAAAAAATCTTTCAACAAAAACAAAAGTTAAATTATGACTGGGATTACGGACAGTAAAATTACAGTTCAGTACTTCGTGTAACCCCCACGAGCATTCAGGAGAGCACGTACACGTTGAAGCATGCTGTTCATGAGATTTGCCAAGGTTTGGACAGGAATCACTTGCCATGCAGTTACAATAGCCTGCTGCAATTCACGCACAGAGGCAGGCTGCTGGTCTAAGTTGTCGATTTGATGCGTTAATTCTGCCCACAAGTTCTCTATCGGATTCATATCCGGGGACATGGCAGGCCACTCCATATGCTCTACACCACGGTCAGCAAGAAAGTGTAAAACATGCGAGCACGATGAGGCCATGCATTGTCATCTTGGAAGACAAAGTTTCCTCGAAGGCTGCATGAACAAATGGAAGCAATGTTTCTTCCAGAATGGCCCTGTGCTTGAACTGGTTCAGGCTTCCATTCAGAACAACCAGGTCAGTTTTGCCCCCTGCATGAAAAGCAGCCCAAACGGTCACCCCACCACCTCCAGCTTAGACTCTTGGCACTATACAATCTTCGTTGAAGGCTTCATGCACTTGTCTGCGCACTCGGACGGGCCATCTTGACGATAGACCAGAAATCTAGACTCGTCACTGAAGATCACGTGATTCCAGTGTCCTGGCTGCCATTGACGGTGCTCTCTGGCCCACTGCAATCGGCGCTGGCGGTGTTGTCTGGTCAGATGTGGCTTTCTCAGGGGACGCCTGGCACGATAGCCTGCTTGAACCAGTCGTTGGTTGACTAGCCTTCTGGATACAGGCACATTTGTCAGTTGCTGCCACTCAGCCCTAAGCCGATTAGCTGACTTGGTACGGCCATTGCGGACTAACCGGTGCAGCTGGTGATCATCCCTCGTTGTGGTTCTGTGGGGACGTCCTGGCCTCGGTATTGGAGTAGGGACACCCCTCTGAGCATTTCGTTTCAGGATATTTGACACCTGACCTTGAGTGATGCCATACTGCCAGGCATTAGCACGCTGTTTCATGCCGGAATTTCGTAAAGCCACCACTAAGTGACAAACAGCATTGTCGAGTTGACGGACCATCTCCAGGGGAAGCGGCAATAACTTTTGTAGACGTTCAGCAGTTGTTTTCCACTAATACAGAACGCAACAACCCTTATATACCTGATTGTGAAGCCAATCGTCAAATGTACCTGTTCGTACATTTTGTCACGCCACCTGTGATATAATCCTGTTATTGACTTCTTGCTGTGACAGACAATCAGTGACATGGTTCTTTTAACAAAGAAATCACCGAAGCGTAAAGGAAACTCACGTGATTGATATACCGAGTTCAGAAAGTAAACCCAAGTCAAGAAAAAAAAAATATTCCATATAAAATGCCAAGTCTGTATATATATATACGTATATCAAAACGGTGGGGCATCATTGCAGTTGAACATGTCAAAAACATTTCAGAGGATTTTGAAAGAAGCAACGTTGCATTTCTGCATTTCTGAGTGAGTGCGATAAAAACAATTTCCGGAAACGCTCTTTTTCTTACACGAGAAGGAAAGTGCAATGTGAATGGCAAACTCACGAGTCTTCACAATTAGCTGAATAGGCTGTTTCTGTTGGATCGTCTGTGTGTAGACAAAGCGTGCATAGCAGATGTAGTCGTTGCGTGCGTCGGAGGGCAACACGTTGGAGAAGTAGAGATCACCATTTAGACCCTGGGATACGCGTTCATTTTGAGGAAGTTTCTGCAAATCTGGGACACATCACAAGATCCACGTCATCATTGGGAAGCTAAGAACATGCATCATATTTTAACATGGAAGTGACATCTGAGCATATTGATTATGAGACTCACAGTGGCCCATCCAGAATATGAGAGGTGGAGGAATTCCAGCTGGTGGGTTGCAAGGAAGGATCGCAGGGGCACCGACCCACGCTACGACCGGTCTCACATCTGCCTTGGGCCAAAGGGGTGATTCTAGAAAAGCAATGTGCAAATCAGTCTGCCATTTAAATGTATGAACATTCAACTACAGGCAAAAGCGCAAGAAGCGTGGCTTTTAAAAGGACTTTTCTTGGGGAGAAAAATTAAGCAAATCCCAGAGTATTTGTTTGTTGTTTTCTACCAGAGTATTTAAAAAGCGGTCTTCCTTGGAATGTAGTACAAGGCTTCGGGGTAGCATCATTAGTTGATAATGCGGCTGTGCTGCTGATCCATGCACTTCTGCTGGTTAGGGGCAGGAATTTGGTAATTTGGTGGCGGTGCTGGCGATAGCTTGCCCACACTTAATGAAGGAAACCGCAGGATCTTTAACGTCCACCAACAAATGCGGGCACACGGGAAGCCCGTTTACCGTCCATCCGAGGGACAGCACACACATTGATGAATCACCTGTCTTTGAAACACCGAGGTGACAGATTATAGCTGGGTCGGGATTCGAATCCAAGCTCGAGAGCTTCCAGGTGAGTGTGCATACCTCTAATCTAGGCCATCCCATCAACCCTTAAAGAGCAGTGGAATGAATCTGCATTCCTACAGACATTGCACTTTACAAGATTACATTAAACCAGAAGGAAACGCATAACAACTACATTCGTAAAAGTTTGCAATGAAAACAGCTGGACTTACCTGTTAGTAGAGCAAATGTTTCAGCGAGGTTCCACTCGCCTTGGTCACATCAGATGTTGAAGTGAAGAAGAAGCTTGAGAATGGCCACGTAACCTCTGCAGGTGGTAGGGTGAATTGGTCTAGAGACCAATCCGGGCATCCCATGACGATTGCAGATGGCGTGGGAGAGATGTTATAGCCTTGTCCCACATTAAATCGCAAACTGCCCCTTTTGCTCAGAGATGGTGATTGAACTGTTTTCCAAATGGATTATTTTACACCACACGCAAAACACTTTACAAGATGACCACTTGACCATTCTCATAGCTGTGACCATGCACATTCAAGTGCGTGTATGTATGTATATATATATATAGTCCAGCTTGTGAAGAGGCGTTGAACTGCATGGTCAGAGTTAAGATAATAGTCAGGTGCCCAACCTAGACAAGGAAAAAAGTGGTTTGCTCGAGGTGGAAAGGAATCCATTTGTAAAAAGAGTTGGGTTTTTTGTATACTGAATCGAGGCTCGTGAAAGAGCTAACATTTACTTCACAAACAAATCAACCAGACAAACAAAATATATAAAAAGAGGGAGCGGGAGACAAGATGGGGAGAGAAGGGGAAGCGCACAAACACAACATTTGAGTTCTGTCACTCAAGCTTTTGGGTCTCACTATCTGCCATGATCTTTCCTGGGAAAACCACATTTCCAAGCTGGCCTCCAAAGCCAGTCGCCGTCTGGGCATCCTCCGTCATGCGAAGTCCTTCCTTGGCACACCTGAGCTCCTCACCACATACAAGGCTTTCATCCGCAGCTCAATGGAACACTGCTCTCCCCTCTGGGCTGGTGCTCCTGCCTCACACCTAGCCCGGCCTCATGCTGTTGAAACCAAAGCTTTCAGAATCATTGGAATCTCCCGCGATGAAGCTAATTCCGAGGGCCTTTCACTCACTCACTGCAGGCAGGTTGATGGTCTTTCTGTCTTCTACCGACTCCTCTCCGGCCTTGCTCCCCCAGTTCTGTCTGTACCTACAGGCCGCCCCCAAATATTCCGACAGGTCGCACAAGATCGGCCAGCAACCCTCTTATGGTTAAACTGCCAAAATCAAGACTCTCTGCTCACCTTCACTCCTTCATTCCTCTTTTCTCCCACCTCTGGAACAAACTCCCTCACTCTCTTCAATCCCACTCATCCCTCCAGGTCTTTAAAACAGCTGTTCACCGCCATCTCTTATCTTCCTCCATCCAAAACCTTGATCTTTTCTACCCCCGTTAATTCACCCCAGATCCACCTCTTTCAATCTCCGACTTCATTCCTGAAATTCATAGTAGTGTTCATATGCTTTATAACATGTACCCCTTTCCCTCTTCCGCCCCCACCCACCCCCCCCCCCAACCCTCTCCTTTCCACTTGTGTTTAATGTGTTAGCTCTTGCACGAGCCTCGGTCTTGTATACAAAAATTAAAAATAGAACAATTGAAAAAAAGAATCACCAAAAATGGCGATTTGCGATTCAATCTGTCAAGTACATTCAACAAGGCTATAACGTCTCTCCCACACCATTTGCAATCGTCACTGGAAGCCCGGATTGGTTCCAGACCAATTCACCCGACCACCTGTGGAGGTCACATGGTTACTCCCAACTTCTTCATCACTTCAACATCTGCTGTGACCTAGGCAAGTGGTCTACCGACTATCAAGTCCAGATTTTAAAAAATTATTAAGCTTTTACTGTTTTAATTCGACTTGATGAATCATAGCAGCATGCATCAATAATGACAATTACAGATTATGAAATTAGCTTCCCCCTCTCTCCCCCCCTTGTCCCCCGCTCCCTTCATTGTATGGTTTATGTGATTGTGCATGTTTTCATGTTCAATGTGTTAGCTCTTATACGAGCCTCGATTCTGTATCCCAAAAAAATAAATAAATAAATAAACTTGGACACAGGGAAATTGAAATTGTGAAAAGGTTTTCCTGCTAATACAAGTTTCATCAGGACAAGGCAACTCTTTCAGAACATATTTGTGCAAAGGTCTTTCTTATCCCTCATTTTAAAGGCATTGATTTTGGTAACTTTAAGGTGCCGGCGAAAGACAAAGACAACGTGGGATCTTTCACCAATGCCAGCAGATGGGACAGCCGGCTTAATATCCATCCAAGGGACGCCACTGTTTGCGATGCATCGACGTGCCTTCGAAGTACCAATTGGATAGTTTATACCTGCTTGAATGAGTTGCTTGAAGGATGAAGTGGGACAAATCGTTGTGGACCCAGATGGAATTAAAGGAAGATGGAAGAGATATATGGAAATGCTGTTGAATGCAGAGAATGAATGGGATGGCAACATAAAGAGTAACCCAGTTTTAGGACCGGCAGAGAAGATAACCGAGAAGGAAGTTGAGGAAGCGATAAAAGCAATACAACAACACAACAGCATTTTAAAGGCCATGTTCCCTGCTAGAGCGGGGGTTAGCCTTGCGGTCCCCATGACAATCTTCTCCATTTTGCCCTATTTTCTGCATCTCTCCTTGTTAACCCCCTTGCCCGCATTTCTTCTTCCACAATCTTTAGCCAAGTCTTTCTCGGTCTTCCCCGTCCTCTACTTCCTTCTACATTCATTTCCATCACTCTTCTCAACCAGTCACTTTCATCCTTCCTCAACACATGACCAAACCATCTCAACCTGTTCCTCTTCACAGCATCAATCACAGGCTCTATTCCCATCATCTTTCGCAATTCATCATTTGTCTTCCTCTCTCTCAACGATACTCCGCACATCCACCGAACCATTCGCATTTCCACCCTTTCCAGCCTTCGTTGCTGCTCTACATTCATTACCCATGTCTCGCTCCCATAAATCATAACACTTCTCACACATGCAGCATACACCTTTCCCTTCAGCTTCAACGATACTCCCCTCCTCGTCAGCACGCCACTCAGTTCCCGAAACTTCTTCCATGCACATCTCACTCTGGCAACCGTTGCCGAGTCTGATCCACCTTCTCCATTCAGCATGTCTCCTCAGTAACAAAATGTTTTCACACCTTCCAGCTTCACGCCGTCTCAAAGATCCAACTCAATATTTCCTCCATCTGCAGCTCCCTCTGTGCACACCTTACATTTGAATGTAGCTGCCACACTGGTTAATGACCCTCTCAGACCACTACATTTTTGATGAACCCATTCAGCGCACATTGTACATTGAATGGAGTTCACTCCGACACCCTTCCTGCACACAGCACACGGCCACTTCCCAGTTCTTTCCACCTCACCACATGCTTTACCACTTGCCATCACCTTCGTTTTTCCAATATTCACCTTCAGACCTTTTGTCTCCATACATTCCTTCCACTTGTTCATCTTTCCTTCTGTCCATCCATACTTTCCGCAATCAACACCAGATCATCTGCATACAACAACTCCCACGGTAAACCCTCCTTTACGTTCTGAGCTAGCACCTCCATCACAGCTACAAATAGTCGTGGACTTAGTACCGACCCC
This sequence comes from Myxine glutinosa, assembly GCF_964187855.1. Taxonomy (NCBI): domain Eukaryota; kingdom Metazoa; phylum Chordata; class Myxini; order Myxiniformes; family Myxinidae; genus Myxine; species Myxine glutinosa. The sequence continues at coordinate 89,210,624 of NC_136271.1, read as the reverse complement.
TGATGCACTCCCACCTTCACCTCAAACTCACCACTGTTCCCGTCCTTCGTCCTTACAACTGTGCGCGCTTTTTTGTACATTGCCATCACTACTCTGATCAACCATTCCTCCACTCCTAACTTCCTCAATGCCCATGTCACTACTTCACGTGGAACCCTATTGAATGCTTTCTCCAGATCAACAAACCCAAGAAACAACTTCTTCCTCTTCTCCATGTACTTCTCCTGCAACTGCCTCACAATGAAAAGCGCGTATGTCATTCCACTTCCTGGCATAAATCCAAACTGCATTTCGTCGATCTTCACTTTCTTCCTTATCCTCCTCTCCAACACCCTTTCCAATACCTTCATTCCATGCTCCAATAACTTTATCGCTCGATACGAGCCACACTCCAGAGGGTCACCTTTCCCCTTGTATAGAGGGACGAGGGTACTCAGTTCCCAATCCACTGGAATGCGGCCTTCTTTCACCACCAGATTGCAGATCTCTGTCATTCTCTTCACACCCCAACTTCCTGCTGCCTTCAACATATCTCCCACAACTCCCGTCGGTCCTCCCGCTTTTCGAAGCGATAATTTTTTTACATGTTTTAAGCGATAAAATCAATAAAATAGGGCAAAGTGGAGAAGATTGTCATGGGGACCGCAAGGCTAACCCCCGCTCTAGCAGGGAAAATGGCCTTAAAATGCCTGTTGTGTTGTTGATGGTTACAATCCTGGATTAGTCGCCACTCCGACACAGGATACTCGACCGAGTGTGCAAGATGTAATTTGTTCAGAGTGGATCCTGGTGATAAGTTGCCTACTCTTAATGAAGGACACTGTGCGGTGGTTAACACCCACAAACGAATGGCAGTAGACTGGATGCCCAATTTAATGTCGATCGGAGGGAAGGAACGCACATTTTGAATTGCCTTGCACGTGAATCACCAGGATGACAGTTTATACACCAGTCGAAATTCAAACCCAAGCTAGATGGCTCAGAGGGGAATGAGCATACCTTGAGTTTATCCTGTCAGTCCATACACATTATGACGAGAGGTATTGTGAGGAGAGATAACATTTGTTAAGCAGTTAACTATCTCCTTCATTCTGAACTCCTCCATTTATCAGTTGTTTTTATAGTGACTGCACTGAAACTGGACTGAGGTACCACATCCCACTCCTGATACCAGTATTAAGGTGAGGTACCACATCCCACTCCTGATTCCAGTATTAAGGTGAGGTACCACATCCCACTCCTGATACCAGTATTAAGGTGAGGTACCACATCCCACTCCTGATTCCAGTATTAAGGTGAGGTACCACATCCCACTCCTGATACCAGTATTAAGGTGAGGTACCACATCCCACTCCTGATTCCAGTATTAAGGTGAGGTATCACATCCCACTCCTGATACCAGTATTAAGGTGAGGTACCACATCCCACTCCTGATTCCAGTATTAAGGTGAGGTACCACATCCCACTCCTGATACCAGTATTAAGGTGAGGTACCACATCCCACTCCTGATTCCAGTATTAAGGTGAGGTACCACATCCCACTCCTGATACCAGTATTAAGGTGAGGTACCACATCCCACTCCTGACACCAATGTTACGGCTGAGCAAATTTCAGCAGCCGTTATGCCGCCTGGCTCGTATGGGACAAAAGATATCCACGTCCGCCAGGTTAATTTGGCACGAAGCAGCGCCTTCAACTTCAAAACAAACCACCGCAGCGGAAAGGCGACAAGATGGCCGAGCGAAGCCCGTCACTGACCCACAGCGGACGTGCTTCAGCACGGACCCCATCTGCACGTGCAACGGGTTAATAGTCCAATCCACTCAGCACTCTGGTTCCCATTGCTCATCAGCAGGCAAATTCTCATCAAAACGGGGATTTATTACAGGAAGGATAAGGGGAAGAAGAAAGTCATGGCTGTGCAGCGGCAATCACAGACGGCAACAATTAACATGTTAAAACCGATGCACCCTGGAACCATGACGGATCAATGGTCAATTTTCATACGATTGATTTGAGATTTGAAGAAGATTTGCAAACTTCCTCATTGATTTAAACCACCAATTCTTTTTAAGGTCAAATTTGTTTCAGGGATTCCGCAAGTTTAGTGATCCGCACGACATCGTTTGTGTTTGTTTTTTGTCTTTGAGCGGAATATGTCAAAAAGTCGAGGATGGATTGGATCCGGATCCAAGGCGGATTACGACTAAACTTGGTGGACGAGTTGGTTAGGTCCCAATAACAAAGTGATTAGAGTTTGGTTCAGGTCCGAATCCAGATCCGGTCTATCAGTGGGATACAAAACATAAACCGTTCAGCCTGGCGGAGGTATGCGCTCCACCGAGTGCCATTCGAGTTATTGATTGTTGTTGGTAAGACTTTGTTTTGAGTTTAGTTGGTTTCTTGAGTGGTACGAGTACTCAACCGAGGAGACTATTCAAATGAGGGAGTTCGAATCGGAGTGTTTTTAAATTATCGGGAGTCCACTGTGGAACGGTATTTGCCATTTTCGTTGGATCAAGGCAATTGTTAAAGCCTTTAGGAAAAAAACAGACATTGTTAAATAAATAATGACTTCAAGCAATTACTGTGGAGTCCCATTATCAAAATCACTTGTAATAACGCATTTAATTTCAAAAGGATTCGGCCCTTTGGTCGGGTAATCCAATTTAGGACGCAGGTGTTCAACTACCCTTGCCCTCGTAGTTAAGAGCAGCCGGACGGACAATTGGGATTTTCCTATTTTCACACGGATTTTCAGTCCGTTGGGCCATTGTGGATTTATTAAGTGAAACACTCTGTTATGGAGTACTGGCCAGTTCATCAAATGTACCCCACAGGTCAAACCGTACAAAGTGAAATGTAGAATTCGATTTGCTTCTCGCTAAGATTTTAGGATGTTAAAATAAAATCGGTCGGGAAAAAGTATCTGTTTGTAATAACAAGGCCATACTCGACTGTGGGGACAGGTATGATACCAGCCGAGAGGTTTGCACACTCACCTGTGAGCTGCCCAGCCTGGGTTTGAGTCTCGGCCCACCTATAACTGTCATCCCGGTGTTTCACAAGTGGTGCGGGCCGCATCGATATGTGCCCCGTCCTTCAGATGGACGTTAAGCTGGGTGTCCCATCTGCCAGCAACAGTTGGTGGACGTTAAAGATCATAAGGCGTCGTTCGTAAAGAGAAGCTAAACGCACCCATTGCCGGCACCTGGCTGAATTACAAATGCCTGCACTGTCTACCACTGCTAAGGCAAAGGTAAACCACCCAGTGTATCCCTTGCCATGAGACCCCTTTGGCAGCATTGGATCTGCCTCCGGGCAGAACACCACAAATAAAAGACTGCACTGTGATGAAGAATCGAGCATTACAAACTATGACCAACAATTCAATATGTACAAAGTTTTAAAAAAGAAGGAGATATATCGAACAAAGGAAATGGAGATGTGTGATTGTTGTACGTAATGCACTGAAATCCATCATTTTGATGAATATCACTACAAAGGAGAGCGATGTAGAGGTACATACTTGATAAGCGAAGGGTAATTCGCTGGGAGAGAGCTGTGCCAGCCACATTGGAAGCAGAACACTGGTAAACTCCCTCATACATTTGGGCACGCTTCCCGCTCGGTGTGCGGATATGTAACGTGCCAGAATTGTCCTCCATCGTTACACGGTGATCCAGCTCGGTCCTGAAATCTTTCCCATCCTTAGACCAGTAGAATCTGCAAGGAAGGCGAAGAGAGATGCCAATTCAATAACAGCATTCAAAAGAGCAGACATTGCTGAGAGCCTTTGATATTGTCTCCAAAACCACCATTCTTTAAATAAACTAATATCCCCTTTACAAGGAACTTATATGCCCATCCAGTGACGACGCCATTAGGCCCATCAAAGACTGCATTATGATTGGCAGAGCCATAGAATACTAGAGTTTGGCAAACTTAACAATAGGTGCCGTGTTGTTGAACACCACTCCTTTCATATTCCATCTCCAGGCACTGCATGACGTCATCGCCGGGCACCGAAGGGGGCCCCGGCAATGACGCACGCTGAAAGGGAGTACCTACTCAGTTTTCACTCCGGTTTTGTTTTCTTGTTTGTCCGGGCGATATCTCAGCCATCCTTTGAGCTAGGAAGCTCAATTTCGGCACAATAGTGAGCAAGAGCTTTGGTGAAACCGGTATTTTTTGTTTTTCGATGAATCAATTAATTGATTCGTTATTTAATTATTATCGATTAATCAATCTAGAGTGAGATGTGCATGGAAGAAGTTTCGGGAACTGAGTGGCGTGCTGATGAGGAGGAGAGTGTCGTTGAAGCTGAAGGGAAAGGTGTATGCTGCATGTGTGAGAAGTGTTATGATTTATGGGAGCGAGACATGGGTAATGAACGTAGAGCAGCAACGAAGGCTGGAAAGGGTGGAAATGCGAATGGTTCGGTGGATGTGCGGAGTATCGTTGAGAGAGAGGAAGACAAATGATGAATTGCGAAAGATGATGGGAATAGAGCCTGTGATTGATGCTGTGAAGAGGAACAGGTTGAGATGGTTTGGCCATGTGTTGAGGAAGGATGAAAGTGACTGGTTGAGAGGAGTGATGGAAATGAATGTAGAAGGAAGTAGAGGACGGGGAAGACCGAGAAAGACTTGGCTAAAGATGGTGGAAGAAGAAATGCGGGCAAGGGGGTTAACAAGGAGAGATGCAGAAAATAGGGCAAAATGGAGAAGATTGTCATGGGGACCGCAAGGCTAACCTCCGCTCTAGCAAGGAAAATGGCCTTAAAATGCATGTTGTTGTTGTTTAATCACGCACTTATTTATTTCCTTTCTCATCTGGGCATCATCTCAGGCACCTTTTGAGCTAGGAAGCTGATATTTGGACATGACAATGACCAAGTGATTTAGCTGCAAAGGTTATTTTTGATTTATTGATCACGTGGGGTTATTCCCAAACCCATGAACAAAGAAACTCGACACAACGAATAAAATGCAACACAATAATGGATTTAATGAAAATAAATCAAGAAGTAAAATGACGGATAATTGTTGGGGTAAAAAGGAAAATTCTCTGCAGTGAGACGTGTCCACTCAGTCACAAATATGAACACACAGGGGAAAGATCAAATATAATGTTTCTCTTTTAACCCTTTGAGTTAAAAGTTGATGCGGATACAAAGTTTCATAAAAAATGTTTCCCAATGTGCCGGTAATTGTATTTTCCAGTATTTGACCTTTTGACCCCACCCCAGGGGGCTGGGCCAAAACGGGCACTGCTCTTGCACCTTCTTGCCATGCGATGATCATATCTACCAAGTTTGGTGAATTTATACCCAACCTTTTAGAAGGAGATAGCGTGACACACAGACGGACGGACGGAGCCGATTACAATCTCCCTCCGTTTTTTCACAAAGGTGTGGGGATAACAACAAAGGTGTGGGGATAACTACAAAGGTGTGGTGATAACTACAAAGGTGTGGTGATAACTACAAAGGTGTGATGATAACTACAAAGGTGTGGGGATAACTATAAAGGTGTGGTGATAACAACAAAGGTGTGGGGATAACTACAAAGGTGTGGTGATAACTACAAAGGTGTGGTGATAACTACAAAGGTGTGGTGATAACTACAAAGGTGTGGTGATAACTACAAAGGTGTGGTGATAACTACAAAGGTGTGGTGATAACTACAAAGGTGTGGTGATAACTACAAAGGTGTGGTGATAACTACAAAGGTGTGGGGATAACTACAAAGGTGTGGTGATAACTACAAAGGTGTGGGGATAACTACAAAGGTGTGGTGATAACTACAAAGGTGTGGTGATAACTACAAAGGTGTGGTGATAACTACAAAGGTGTGGTGATAACTACAATGGTGTGGTGATAACTACAAAGGTGTGGAGATAACTACAAAGGTGTGGGGATAACTACAAAGGTGTGGTGATAACTACAAAGGTGTGGTGATAACTACAAAGGTGTGGTGATAACTACAAAGGTGTGGTGATAACTACAAAGGTGTGGTGATAACTACAAAGGTGTGGTGATAACTACAAAGGTGTGGTGATAACTACAAAGGTGTGTGGATAACTACAAAGGTGTGTGGATAACTACAAAGGTGTGGGGATAACTTCAAAGGTGTGGGGATAACTACAAAGGTGTGGGGATAACTACAAAGGTGTGGGGATAACTACAAAGGTGTGGGGATAACTTCAAAGGTGTGGGGATAACTTCAAAGGTGTGGGGATAACTACAAAGGTGTGTGGATAACTACAAAAGTGTGGTGATAACTACAAAGGTGTGGGGATAACTACAAAGGTGTGGTGATAACTACAAAGGTGTGGGGATAACTACAAAGGTGTGGGGATAACTACAAAGGTGTGGGGATAACTACATGTTGTCAGCTCGAGGTTTTAAAAACGAACCCGACTGGCAATGAAACAGGAAGCCGTTCAGACACAACATCTTGAAATGAACAACACATGACATCAGATACAAAAATGTTGTAGTTAAAACATACAAGCTATAAATTAATTAATGCTCAATTTACTTTTCACACATCGAAGTTAAATGAATCTTAAGTGAGAGAAGGAACTCAGCTGTTTGCCAGGCAGGATGCTATGAATTGGATACTGTGGGCGCAACCTGTATCACAAGTTGCCAATCAACAAACACCTTTGCTGAGATGTAACCTTGCCCACAAACTTTGGCTTTGGTGAAATGGGCCAGGCCGCAAGGTGTATCCACTCTTCAATTCTCATTCGTTTGCTTCACTGCCGCCCAAGGCCTTTGCCCATTCAATCCATCACATATCTCTCACAAAAACAATAAATCTTCCAAAGCAATGGTGAGATATCCACAGCCAAAAATAGTGTTTAACCCACAGGGAGCTGCCAATTGGAGGCGGAAAAAGGATTTGAAAGATAATAAAAAGTTTAATTTCGATACAGAGCCGTAAAAAAGAAATATAGAACAATAAGCTAGTTTGAACGTTTTATAGTTCCACTTGTAGGCTTCTGCCATGTGCTCGGGCCTAACGACTTCGTCCTAGTAAAGCTGGGTTGGTTTTGCCAGAAGATAAATTGACATCTCGGCTCTGAAGCGAATTAACAACAATATTAGATTTCTCTTTAGATTCTCTTTAGATTTCTCTTTAGAATTAATATTAGATTAGATAACCCTGGTGTTGGGCTAGCGGCTAGGGTGCCGGCTTAGGATCCTAGGATCCTGGGTTCGAATCCCGGTCGATCGCTGAATTTACACCAGGGGGGTTGACTCAGCCTGTCATCCTTCCGAGGTCGGCAAATTGAGAACCAGTTCACTGGTAATTCCCTGTTTGTCGTAAAAGGCGACAAAAAGGGTTGGCGGCAGGAAGGGCATCCGGCCGTAAAACATTGCTTCAAAAAGGGGACCAAAAAAACAACAACAACCATGGTTCCCGAAAAAGGCCAACCCCTGCTTCGCGGGGAAAAATGGCCTCTAAAGGTGGTTATTAGATTGTTATTAACATTATGATTAATGTTAGCTCTTACACGAGCCTCGATCTTGAATACAAAAAAAACAAAAACAAAAAAACACAACAGCAACAACAACAACAACAACAACTAATTCTGAAGATGCCTGAATGATGCTCCACCTTATCATAATTATAAAATTTACTGCGAACCACTCAGAACGCAATCCTTTCAAGCAATATTTTGGTGTATAAAGACCAGACCTGGTGGTTATTTTTGTTTGTTTATTACCTCCGCCCCCAAAGGTGGATGGAGCTTATGTTTTCACCCCTGTCTGTCTGTCTGTCTGTCTGTTTGTTTGTCCGTTTGTTTGTCCGTTTGTGAACAAGATATCTCAAAAAGTTGTGTACGGATTCAGACGATATTTGGCAGACATGTAGCGTATGTGACAAGGACGAAATGTTTCGATTTTGGTGAAGATCCGGATTCGGATCCGGCTACTAGAATTTTTAAAGTGATTCTTCACCATTGGGAGATAGGGACAAAGACGATACATAGCAGGATATGTCAAAAAGTTATGCACGGATTTGGACGAAACTTGGTGGAGAGGTTAGGTGTCTGACAAGGACAAATAGATTAGATTTTGGTGAAGATCAGAATATGGATTCTGATATGAGAATTATTTAATTTTCTAAGTGATTCTTCACCATTGAATGATAGGGCTAAAACCAACATATAGCAGCATATCCCAAAAAATTATGGATGGATTTGGACGAAACCTGGTGGACAGGTTGTGTGTGTGACAAGGAAGAATAGATTCGATTTTGGTGAAGATCCGGATCCAGATCCAGATCCAGCTCGTATAATTTTTAAAGTGATGCTTCACCATTGAGTGATATGGCCAACCAGGCGGAGGTATGATCTCCACTGAGTGGCGTTCCAGTTTGGCCTGATATGATTCATCCTCAACCTCATTTAGACCGGTACAATTCACAAGCAAATGGTCTTGCCAAATGTGTTACCTTTAGCTTTAGAAAGAAAGTTCCAAACATATTTCAGCTACACAGGATGTTAGAGTAATAAATCACATCAAGGCCGAAATGAGATGTCTTCCGACCTTCCAGTTAACCATACAATGTGCACAAGGACAGATATCACAAAATGTCAGTGTTTTGTTTTCAATAAACAGCCATTCCATGTCAAATCATCAAAGAATCTGCCGTCACCTCTCAGATTTTTGTAAAACTTTGGGAACCAATTGGGACCCATGAAAAACGGCAAGAACTCAAATATTTTTGCTAACAGCCTCTTAATTAGTGAGATACAGACTAACGAACTTTGGACTAATTAGCGCGACGTCGCGAATTCAAATGGACATATCTCTAAAAGTATAACACCTAGAGAGCTGGTTTTGGTGTCATTTTAAAGGTATTTTCATGCCCTATGAATTTGTCTGGGCAACATTTTCCTACCTCCAACCACAAAAAAGTTATCACAAAATATAAACTTCAATTGTGAATCCCCAAAAAATGTATCCTTCAAATTTCCTCAAATTCATCCCAGAGGTACCTCATGATGTCAAGAAGCTTCCACATAAATTTTGTGATGGGCACTCCAATAGTTTCTGAGATATGAGCAATAATGTACATGTACGTATGGCATATAGGTTCGAAAATCAGCATTTGTAATGTATTATACAATCAATAAGTGAGTTCAAGTACACAGTGTTCACTAACCTGACTTAGGTTCACTAACCAGTGTCACCGATTTTCTTGGTTTTGGATTTCACATATTTATCTGCAGCAAGTCTCTTTTTTGGAATAGGTGATTCTCCAATCAATCCCAAAGACTCATTCAGTGTATTCAGTTCCATTTCAGGAGAATGAAATTCAAACTCCCCTGAACTGCCTGGTATTGGTGATTCACCTCCACCATCATTGTCCTCACTACTGCTAATAGCGCTGCTGGTCACTGGTAATGGTATTTCACTCTGAGTCTCTACCACACCTGGTTATCTTTTTGCCAGTTTCTTACGACACTGGGTACAGATTTTCTGTGCACTTTGCAGTTTGAGGCTTGGATGAGCGGCTATGGCTTTTTGGCTAACAGCTCTCAAGCCAGATGACTTTGGTTTTTCATGAGCTCCAAAGGGATTGCAGCAGGATTTCTGCTTCAAGATGAACTTTTCCTTGGCAGTCGTCATTTTTCTGCAGCTCCTTCAGAAGTGAACTGCCAATTTCTGTTGGTGGCAGGCCTAAGCATTACACTAAGCCAACTTGGACTTTCCCTGGGGATCTTAGACTGTGAAAGTTGCATCACCTCGAATTACCCACATGGGAAATCCCAGTTGGAATTCCCCAGATGAGAATTCCCCTCAGGCCCAGTTGAAAATGAAAGTATATGATACTTCAAAGCAATTGATGGTTGTTCCCTGTGTTCCCTGTCATGGCTAGGTTAGAATGATTGTATAATACATTACAAATGCTGATTTTCGAACCTATATGCCATACGTACATGTACATTATTGCTCATATCTCAGAAACTATTGGAGTGCCCATCACAAAACTTATGTGGAAGCTTCTTGACATCATAAGGTACATCTGGGATGAATTTGAGGAAATTTGAAGGATACATTTTTTTTGGATTCACGATTGAAGTTTATATTTTGTGATAACTTTTTTGTGATTGGAGATAGGAAAATGTTGCCCAGAAAAATTTATAGGGCATGAAAATACCTTTAAAATGACACCAAAACCAGCTCTCTAGGTGTTATACTTTTAGAGATATGGCCATTTGAATTCGCGACATCGCGCTAATTAGTCCAAAGTTCGTTAACCTGTATCTCACTAATTAAGAGGCTGTTAGCAAAAATATTTGAGTTCTAGCTGTTTTTCATGGGTCCCAATTGGTTCCCAAAGTTTTACAAAAATCTGAGAGATGACGGCAGATTCTTTGATGATTTGACATGGAATGACCCTAAAACAGGTTCGAAGATGATATTAATTGAAGCTTCCATCACTAGTCAAACCTTCATTTGCGGAAACATTTCACGGACAAATACAAAACAAGTCACGCAAGGTCTCAGAGTGGTGAGATTGAACGACTCCAGAAGCGTGCTCCAGATTGAACAACTCCAACGACTCCAGAACGACTCCGCGCAATTTTATTGCGTACCCATCTGTTCAGTCCTATGCGCAACAACTTTGCCTTTTTGATTTACAGTTGTTGAGCGAACTTCTATGAGCTTCTATTGCTGTTTTGTGTCACTGTGTACACTGCAATGAGCATGGAGAAAAGAAAGAAACCAGAGAATTGTCTGAGGAGGTCAGACACAAGATTGTAGCCAAGCATGGACAATCTCAAGGCTACAAGCCCATCTCCAGAGACATTGACGTTCCTGTGTCCACCGTACGCAATGTTATCAGGAAGTTTAAGGCCCATGGCACTGTAGCCAACCTCCCTGGACGTGGCCGCAAGAGAAAACTTGATCGAAGATTGCAGCAAAGGATTGTTTGAATGGTGGAGAAAGCACCTCGATCAACCGCCAAACAGATTCAAGCTCACCTTCAAACACAAGGTACGACAGTTTCAACTCGCACTATCCGTCACCACCTCAATGAAAGGGGGTTATATGGTAGGAGACCCAGGAGAACCCCACTGCTGAGAAAGCCTGACTGGAGTTTGCCAAAACACACCAGAACAAGCCAAAATCCTTCTGGGAGACTGTCCTGTGGACAGATGAGACCAAATTAGAGCTTTTTGGAAACCACATCATCTCTATGTTTACAGAAAAAAAATGAAGACTTCAAAGAAAAGAACACCTTCCCTACAGTCAAACATGGAGGGGGTTCAGTGATGTTTTGGGGTTGCTGTGCTGCCTCTGGCATTGGGTACCTTGAATGTGCATGGCGTAATGAAATCAGGAGATTACCATGGCATTTTGGAGCACAATGTTGAACCTAAAGTTAGAAAGCTGGGTCTCCGTCGAAGGTTATGGGTCTTGCAGCAGGACAATGACCAGAAATACACTTCAAAAAGCACCCAGGAATGGTTCAAGACAAAACACGCTGGACTGTCCTGAAGAGGCCAGCAATGAGTTCAGATCTAAATCCCATCAAACACCTGTGGGGAGATCTGAAAACAGCAGTTGGGAGAAGGCACCCTTCAAATCTGTGAGAACTGGAGCACTTTGCACAAGAAGAGAGGGACAAACTGCCAGTAGAGAGGTGGAGGAAGCTCATCCATGGCTTTTGGAAGCGCTTGAATACAGTTATTTTGTCCAAAGTCTGTGCTATGAAATATTAAGTCTACGGTGTCAATAATATTGTCAATGCCATTTATTTTTATTTTAAAAGGAAATATTAAGTTCTGAATCAAAACAAAGGTTCTGTAGTATCAACAGTGAAATAAAGAATTGTGGAGAGCAAATACTTTTGTCATTTTCAACTTATTTTAGAGAAAATTGTGAGTTATTTGAAAAAAGTGTAAGGGTGCCAATATTTTTGGCCACGACTGTTTGTGTGCGTGTGTTTAATATCGATTGTTCATTCTCAGATATACTGTTATATATATATGTACCGAAGAGGCTCTGCTTCGTTCACTGCACACAGTCTTGTCTCTTACTCTATTCAGAGTATAAAAACTTGGCATACAATGACAGGTAAAATACGTTTGCAAAATGGAGCATATTATGCTGACACGTCGGCCATTATTCTGTACAGATGAGCACACAGTTGGCTGAACTGTAAAGAGAAAAGGAATCCAGTGCGAAACGCAATTATTGTCTGTATATCATGAAGAAGATGGCATTATATGCTCGAGGTTTACAGAGGGCCTAAAATGATATTCTCAAACAATTTGTGGTTTCAAATTCCGAAATAATGATCGAAACTTTGTCATGTTTTAAGTGAATTGGGTCTTGGACATGAAAGAATGCCTGAAGTTTACAAAAGCAAAACAAAAGAGCTGATAAAATGAGCAATTTATGATTCATTTTACACTGGTAAGGCTGGTTCCATTATGGATACAGACACATGGGACAAAAATAATGAGGTGAAATGTTCCAATAAATCATTTGGAGAGCCAGGAAGTCACATGGCCTCCAATGTGAGATGGATATGTGTGGCTGCAATTATAGAGGTGAAATGCATTTTCATAAAAGAAGCTAAAACAAAACCCACACGAGCTTGCCAAGCACATTATAATGTACTAGCACAAGCTCGTAGTAAAAAATACCACGGAAGAAAGGCAGAAAATAAGAAAAGAAGAAAGGTGTATTATTATGTCGAAACAGGCAAAGAAAAGAGAAGATCAGACACTCTCCCCACGGTAAAGCAACGTTCGCTAAGACATTGTATGCTGTTGCTCAGCACACTGACATGGCGTGAAGAACCGGAGAAGCAAAGGTTGCCTTTTATAATATAGATATTACATAGATTAGCATATTATGATAGACAAATATAATATACCATAATATACCGTTTATATAACGTATAATATACCGTTTATACCGTAATTAATCGTGTTCTGCTCCTCGTGTGAGGCCTTGTACCCCCGTCGTTGTTTGCTAACTTAAGTCCCCTACTTCGTGTTTTGCTTGGCTCTTAGATTTTTCCCTTCTACCCCGAACATAATACTCTTTGTCTGACGTTTTAAATCCCCACCCCACCGCAAAAAAACCAAAAACCAAAACAAACAAAAAAACATTTATTTTTCCTTTCTCCACGTGTGCTGTTGTCTCATCCTATACTTCTATCCAGGTGTGCTGTTCGCCCCGCCCCCATTATCTCCTTGCCATCCACCTTTTGCTCTGTTCACGTGACTCGTGGTGGTCCCTCTCGGCCCTCCCACCGTCGGAATTTTGTGCATTTAAGATTGTTCACGGTTCTGTTTAAATATTTTTTTTTTTTTTTTTTTTTTTTTTTTTTGTTGTATACAATATCGAGGCTCGTGAAAGAGCGAACATTAATCACACAGAAAGACAAACCGACACATAAAACATATAACATAGGGAGCGGTAGACAAGATGGGGAGAGAGGGGGAAGGACACAAACACAACATTTGAGAGCAGGGACCGAGAGACATGGAGACATCGAGAGATCTGAGAGAGGGCGAGGGCTTTGGGGGGGGGGGGGGGGCGTGGGAAGGGGGCAGTGGGAGAGGTATAAAACATATGGACACTGCCAGGACTTCCAGGAAAGAAGTTGGAATTTCAAACAAGGTGGATCTGGGGTGAATTAGCGGGGGTAGAAAAGATCAAGGTTTTGGATGGGGGAAGATAAGAGATGGTGGTGAACAGCTGTTTTAAAGACCTGGAGGGAGGAGGGGATTGAAGGGAGTGAGGGAGTTTGTTCCAGAGGCGGGAGAAAAGAGGAATGAAAGAGTGAAGGTGAGCGGAGAGCCGAGATTTCGGCAGTTTAACCATCAGAGGGTTGCTGGCAGATCTTGTGCGACCTGTAGTGCGATTTAAATATGTTTAAACTTTCCCCTTCAGTGTTTTATTCAGTTGTATATTACAACACGCTGTTTTTCTTCATATTTAAAAGGCTTCTTTCAATTTCCTCTCCAACTCATTCCACTTCAAAAAAAAAAAATGCAATCCCTTATAACTCTAAATCACTGCATGCTCTAAATTCACATTCTTTCCATCCTTCCTCCATCGTTCTTAATCGGATTGCTAACTTGAAAATCACAAAAAAAACAATTTGTTATCAATGTTCGTCTTTCATTAATGATCCACTTTCTAAACTCCCCTCTTGCCCCTCCCCTCCAAATCCCCCCCCCTTGCCCCTACACTCCTAAACTCCCCCCTTCCCCCTCCACTCCTAAACTCCCCCCTTGCCCCTCCCCTCCTAAACTCCCCCCTTGCCCCTCCCCTCCTAAACTCCCCCCTTGCCCCTCCCCTCCTAAACTCCCCCCCAACCCCTCCCATTCAAATCTCCTCCCATACCATTCCTCTCCAATTCTCCCTCCCCCCTCCTCCTCCTCAAAACTGCCTCCTCCCCACTTCGTCTCCCTTCTATCTCATACCTCCACCTCCCCCAACCTTCTACTTTCCTCTGCCCCCCCTCAAACAACCCCTCACTGCGCCTCATCCCTTCACGATCAAACCTTTCATTCTCATCCTTCCTTTTCTTGTAACTCTTCTGTAATCTCTGCCACACTATCAACTGCTCTCCCTACCTCCCCCTCTCATCCTTCATCTTACCCGACATCTCCCCTCCCCTGTCCTGTACCCGATGCTCCCCCTCTCTCTTCATTAACGATATGGACCTCAAACATCCGGCCCCTTCGCTCAAACCTGACTGATCTCCCCATTCAGGTTGCTTCTGACAATCCAGACTTGATCTGCTTAACAGAAACTTTCCTCCTTCATGATGTCTCTGATTCCTTAATATCTCTTCCTGGTTACTCCCTCCTCCGGTATGATAGACCTGAGCCTCGTCCTGGTGGTGGGGTGGCTATCTTTATCAAAAACTCTCTTCCTCACTCTCCTTGCACTGCCCTCTCTCCACCTCACCCCCAGGAGTACCTCTGGCTACGGCTTCCTCTCCGCTCCCACCTTTTGTTCATATGTGTTCTGTACCGTCCTCCAAACAGTGATGACTCCATTTACATTTCACTGTCTGACAACATGGACCAACTTCTATCCACTCATCCCAACTCTCTCTTCCTCAAATGTGGCGACTTCAACTGTCATCATGCCAGCTGGCTGGGTGTGGGTTCCTCTCTCACCAGCCATGGCATCTCAGCAAAGGACTTCTGCGACTCACTGGGATTGACACAATCTGTCAATTTCCCGATCCGGATCTCAGCCAATGGTGTATCTTCTCTTCTGGACTTGGTTATGACAAACTTCCCTGCTAATGTCTGCTGCTCTTCTTCTGCCCCAATCGGTTCTTCTGATCATGTGCTTGTTAAAGTGGACATCTCTCTGGCCATTCTCAGAGAGCATCCTCAGCGTCGCAGAGTCTGGCATTTCACTCAGGCCGACTGGCACGGTCTTCAAGCAGCCATCAATCATCTGGACTGGTCTCCCATCTCTACTGCCTCTGACATCTATTCTTCCTGGGAATTCTTCCAAAGCAAACTGCTCTCTCTCATGCACAGATTTATCCCATCTCGTCTTCAGTTGTCTTACCCTTCCTCCCGTCCATGGTACACTGAATCTTGTGGTGAGGCAGTTGCCCTGAAATAACTTGCCTTTGCCTCTTGGAAGGCGAATCCAACTGAAGGCAATCTCAGTTCCTTCCACCAAGCTCAGAACAAGTGTGTGTCTACCTTCAGGAGTGCCAGGAAGCACTATCTCTCCACACTCAAGAATGAACTCTCAAACCTGTCTCCTTCCTCCAAATCCTGGTGGCGTCTGGTCAAATCCGTTTCTGGTGTTTGTTCCCCCTCCATCCCCTCCCTTACCTCAAATGGCTACACAGTTGACACTGCACATGACAAAGCCGAATGCCTCAACTCTGTGTTTGCCTCAAAATCTTGTGTCCCAAACCCATCTCTCTCTGTTCCCACCTTACCCAGTCGAACCCAACTGCTCCTGGACTCTGTGTCCTTCTCTCCTGACAAGGTGGAGGAGGTTTTGTCAAACCTCGACTCTGATTCTGCAACTGGACCAGACGGCATCAGCCCACGGGTCCTAAAATCCTGCTCTGCCGCTCTATCTCACCCACTCTCTGTTCTTTTCACCGTCTCTTTTGCTCAAGGTCATCTGCCAGCATCCTGGAAATCAGCAAACATTACCGCCCTACACAAAAAAGGTGCATAAACAGATCCTTGCAACTACAGACCAATCAGACTGCTCCCAATTATCAGCAAAGTCATGGAATCCATCATTGCTTCTGATATCAAATCCTTCCTCTTCTCCAATGGCTTGATCTCCGATCATCAATTTGGATTCAGACCAGGTCATTCTACTCTGGACATGCTGCTTCTGCTGTCTCAACAATGGATGGAGGTCCTCAATGCCAAACAGGAAATCAGAGCCATCTCCCTTGACATATCATGTGCCTTCGATATGGTCTGGCACCCAGCTCTGCTCACCAAACTCTCCTCCTATGGTATACATGGAAATCTCCATGCATGGCTTGCGGACTTCCTCTCTGGTCGTAGACAACGTGTGGCCCTGAATGGATTTCTCTTATCTCCCCTTCCTGTTCAGGCTGGAGTTCCCCAAGGCAGTGTTCTGGGCCCTGTGCCTTTTCTGGTCTTTATCAATGATCTCTCCGACTCTCTGTAAAATCCTCTCTATCTCTTTGCTGATGACTCCACTCTCTGCCGCACCATTCCTCTTCCCTCAGATTGGCAGTCTGCAGCCTCCTCACTCTCTGAAGACCTAGTCAAAATCACAGACTGGTCAAACAAGTGGAACATGTCTTTCAATCCTGACAAATCTCACACTCTTACTATGTCTCTCCGAAAAGATCGACTGGACAACCCTCCCATCTACTTTCTCAACAATCCTCTCCAAGAAGTTCTGTCGCTCAAGCTTTTGGGTCTCACTATCTGCCATGATCTTTCTTGGGAAAACCACATTTCCAAGCTGGCCTCCAAAGCCAGTCGCGGACTGGGCATCCTCCGTCGTGCAAAGTCCTTCCTCGGCACAACTGAGGTCCTCACCACATACAAGGCTTTCATCCGCAGCTCAATGGAATACTGTTCTTCCCTATGGGCCGGTGCTCCTGCCTCACACCTAGCTCAGCTTCACACTGTTGAAACCAAAGCTTTCAGAATCATTGGAATCTCCCGTGATGAAGCTATCTCCGAGGGCCTTTCACTCACTCACCGCAGTAAGTGGTCTTTCTGTCTTCTACCGAGTCCTCTCCGGCCTTGCTCCCCCAGCTCTCTCTGTGCTTTGTCCCCCAAATATTCCTACAGGTCACACAAGATCTGCCAGCAACCCTCTGATGGTTAAACTGCCGAAATATCGGCTCTCTGCTCACCTTCACTCTTTCATTCCTCTTTTCTCCCGCCTCTGGAACAAACTCCCACACTCCGTTCAATCCCACTCCTCCCTCCAGGTCTTTAAAACAGCTGTTCACCACCATCTCTTATCTTTCCCCATCCAAAACCTTGATCTTTTCTACCCTCACTAATTCACCCCAGATCCACCTTGTTTGAAATTCCAACTTCTTTCCTGGAAGTCCCGGCAGTGTCCATATGTTTTATACCTCTCCCACCCCCCCCCCCCCTTCCCATGCCTCCCCCCAAAGCCCTCTCCCTCCCACAGATCTCTCGATGTCCCTGCTCTCAGATGTTGTGTTTGTGTTCCTCCCCCTCTCGCCCCATCTTGTGTACCGCTCCCCATGTTATATGTTTTATGTGTCGGTTTGTCTTTCTGTGTGATTAATGTTAGCTCTTTCACGAGCCTCGATCTTGTATACCAAAAAAATATATATATATATATATTTATATATATATATATATATATATATATAAATATATATATATATATATATATATATATATATATATATATATATATATATATATATATATATATATATATATATATATATATATATATCTATCTATCTATAATTCCAGTAATCTCTGTTTGTTTGTTTGTACGTTTGTACGTTTGTACGTTTGTACGTTTGTACGTTTGTTTGTCTGTGACCGCTGTTTCTCGACAACTACCGGTCCGATATACTTGAAACTTGCCAGGTATATTGCTGGGGACCCGAGGATGTGCCTTTTCAAGGTTTTAAATTAATCGGACAAGTACTTACCGAGCTATGGCGATTTAGCCGTTCGCCGTTCGCTTTGGCTTTGCGAATGGACCAAACCATTCATGTAAATAGAGGGGGGGGGGGGGGGTGTTCTGTGGTCGTTCGCTTTGGCTTTGCGAATGGACCAAACCATTCATGTAAATAGAGGGGGGGGGTTCTGTGGTCGTTCGCTTTGGCTTTGCGAATGGACCAAACCATTCATGTAAATAGAGGGGGGGGGTTCTGTGGTCGTTGCGAATGGACCAAACCATTCATGTAAATAGAGGGAGGGGGGTTCTGTGGTCGTTACTGCCACGTGGTTTCAAAGTTTTTTTTTGTTGTTGTTGTTTGCACGCATGTTTTTTTGCACCCACGTACGGGCACGCCCTAGGATGTTTACACACACACACCCCTACACAAATTTTTTTTTTTTTTTTTTTTTGGGCAAGGAACGGGCACCCACGTACGGGCACGTCCTAGCTTATATATAGTACGGGCATGCCCTAGTATAGACAAAGAAGATAGAAAGAAAAAATATATATAAATCTAGATAAAAACGATTATTATATTGAATTTAAAAAAAAACAAAAGAATAATAATAAGAATAAGAATAAATATAAAAGAGAAGATCGCATACTCTCCCACTGCAGAAGCAAAGTTAATTGGGAAAAATCGAAGAATGCTTTGCACCATGGGGACGACATCCCGCATCCGCCCGTGGGGTCAGCAGTGGTCGGGCCCAACGAGGAAGAAGCCTTTAGCTCCATAAAGATTGACCCCTCGACCCCTTAGAGTTTAATTGTAATATAAAGTCTGGGAACTGCGCTTGGCCATGCGGTTTTTCGAATCCTCCAACAATATTTATACTAATGTAATTCAATGACACTGGAATTTTAATTTTTGGGTTCCATCCTTGGTGGATAACAAGGAAGTCTTTTCATCACTATGGATACAGAGCGTGTGTGATCACTGAGTAAAGCTTTTCAATTCAGACATCACCAATGGCAACATAGCCAGAGAATTGTGCTGCTTTTGTCTTAATGTACCTTAGAGACGCAGGAAACGTCACATGATGCCCTTTCCAAGACCGAAGCTGAGTCCAACATTGTTATTACGTGTTCAGAACATCAATGCATGTGAGAAGATATATATATATATACATACATATATATATATATATATATATAAACACAGTCACGTGAAAATGTAACATGTATTTACAGTAACACGATATATATATATATACAGTCACATGAAAATGTAACATGTATTTACAGTAACATGATATATATATAATATACAGTCACGTGAAAATGTAACATGTATTTACAGTAACATGATATATATATATATACAGTCACATGAAAATGTAACATGTATTTACAGTAACATGATATATATATATACAGTCACGTGAAAATGTAACATGTATTTACAGTAACATGATATATATATATACAGTCACGTGAAAATGTAACATGTATTTACAGTAACATGATATATATATACAGTCACGTGAAAAAGTAAGTACACCCCATGTAAAGTTTTGACTTTTTCAACATATTTCAACATACAGCTATTTGATCTTCATTTCAACAACATTGATAGATAAAGGTGATATAATATAACAAATATCATGAAACATTTACATTTTGTAGTCCATTGTATAATTTAAATAAACATAAATGCAAATTTCGCATGTGGAAAAAGTAAGTACACCCTTGGCTCCAATAGGTGGTATTGCCCCCTTTGGCAGAAACAACCTCAAGTAGGTGTTTCTTCTAGTCAGGTTGACTATGTTAACAAATATAATTTCGTTCAAAATTTTGGAGATTAGCAAAACTATACATTTCTGGAATATTCAGAGCATGAGGAATCCAAAAATTAATGTTTACATTTGCGTCGACACCTTTGCGAAAATGACACTCAGGACAGTGATGAAGAGTCAGGTTCAATATGTTAACAAATATAATTTCGTTCAAAATTCTGGGATTAGCAAACCTGTACATTTTTGGAATCTTCAGAGCATGGAGAATCCGAAAATCAATGTTGGCATTTGCACAGACACCTGCATGGCCGCCATTTTGGATTTTGAAAATGGCAGCCATAAAATACATATTTTGCGCTATCTCGGCTTCTAGTCAACCTAGAAACTTAATTAAATATGCTAATCCTATGTTTTCTGGGTCAAGGAATCCAATAAAGGCCTCAAAATAGTGCTCAGGATTATAGAAAAGCAACAAACAAAGGTAGTTGAAAACCATTGTCTTTATATTTGTGATATAACTGTATTACATAATACATGATATTGCAAGTCCTTTGAAGTTATAGGTTGTTATAGGAAGTTATAGGTAGTATCAGATTGAACTATAAGTCCTATACACAGGATCTACGAGGTCGATACCGTTCAGGAATATGCTTTTACAGATCTTCATCACTTTCCTGAGTGTCATTTTCGCAAAGGTGTCTACGCAAATGTAAACATTAATTTTTGGATTCCTCATGCTCTGAATATTCCAAAAATGTATAGTTTTGCTAATCTACCAAACTTTTGAACGAAAAAACATAGTGAACCTGACTATTATAACTGTCTACCAGTCTCTGACATCGACTGGGAGAAATTTTTGCCCACTCCTCCATGCAGAATTCTTTCAGCTGTGCGATGTTTGAGGGGTTTCTTGCATGCACAGCTCGTTTCAAATCCCCCCCACAACATCTCAATGGGATTTCGATCCGGGCTTTGACTTGGCCATTCCAGAACCCTCTATTTCTTTCTTTTCAGCTATTCCTTGGTGGATTTACTGGTATGTTTAGGGTCATTGTCATGTTGCAAGGTCCACCTTCGGTTGAGCTTCACTTTCCGACAGATGGCCTCACATTATCCTCAAGCACCCTCTGGTACAATGAAGAATTCATAGTGGATTCTATGATGGTGAGATGCCCAGGCCCTGATGCAGCAAAGCTGCCCCAAACCATAATATTTCCACCACCATGCTTTACAGTTGGTATGAGGTTCTTGTGGTCAAATGCTGTCTTTGGTTTTCGCCAAACATGTCTTCTGGTACTGTGGCCAAATAGCTCTACCTTTGACTCATCTGTCCAGAGCACATTGTTCCAGAAGTGCTCGTCTTTGCCTGGGTGTTCATTGGCAAACTTTAGTCTTGCCCTGATGTTCTTTCTGGACAGCAAAGGTTTCCTCCTGGCACACTTCCCATGTAGATCAAATTTGTGCAGCCTCTTTCTAATGGAAGACTCGTGCACTTTGACATCAACAGTGGCAAGAGCTATCTGTAGGTCCCATGATGACATTCTGGGGTTCTTAGAGACTTCTTTCAGCATCTTGCGGTCTGCTCTCGGGCTGAACTTGCTGGGGCGGCCTGGCCTGAACAAGTTGGCAGTTGTATGGAATCTTCTCCACTTGTCGATGATCTTCCGGACAGTCGAATGATTGATTTCAAATTCTTTGGAGATCTTTTTAAATCCCTTCCCAGACTTGTAAGCATCTATAACCTTCTTTCTGAATGCCTCAGATAGCTCTTTTGATCTAGGCATGGTGACGCCGCACACTTCAACAACAAAGAGCAAACCAAACTAAATGTATGAGGTTTAAATAAGACAGGTTCCTCCAAGATCATCTCTAACAATGTTCTAATCATTTGCACCTGAGCTGGTGCACCTGATTCTAATTTTAGGTATTTGAAGTAGTGATGAATGTCGGGGTGTACTTACTTTTTCCACGTGCGAAATTTGCATTTATGTTTATTTAAATTATACAATGGATTACAAAATGTAAACGTTTCATGATATTTATTATGTTGTTGCGGATATGAGGACTATTTTTTTCATTGTGTGTATTATTATTATTGTTTATTCTGCGCCTCCTGCCTCCGGAGCTGTGTAAAGGTCAAAGGGCGTCCCATAATTAGTCCATAAAGCATCCACACCACAGCCAATCATAGAATACCCCTGTTCAATAGTTATATCTTATTATGTGTTTTAGGGTAAGGCTGTGTCTCCCATTAATTGAAATACTCCATTGCACCAGTGAAAGAGATAGATTCCCTTCATTCCCATTCCCAAAACCTCCATTCCCCCTTTCGTCGATTGGAAACTACCTCCACTCCAATTGCCGCCATTGACCACGAGGCAGGGTTGGGGAAGAAAGGCGGGTCCCCACCTCGTCATAGAGGGGAGGAGTGAGTCAGCCCCACTCAACCAACCACGAACAAGGGGTTGGACCTGGAGAGGGTGTGGAGAGAAACATCGAGGAGGTTCGCGAAGGTTGAGGGGCGGGGCCTATATAACCCGCAGCTAGGGCGTTTCCCGAGGAGATGAGCTTTTACAGAGAAACGAGAGGAAGTCCAAGCGGTTGAGTCCAAGAGAGGCGCTTTGAGTCGAGTCCGAGAGAAGTCCAGAGTTGAGCTGCAGCTCGAGCCACCGAAACTGCATTTACTGCAGCTCGAGCCACCGAAACTGCATTTACTGCAGCTCGAGCCACCGAAACTGCATTTACTGCAGCTCGAGCCACCGAAACTGCACTTACTGCAGCTGGAGCCACCGAAACTGCAGCCACAGCAGCGTGAGGCCTGGATGGCAGTTTGGAGCAGGGCCGCGAAGGAGCGGCGGTCGCCCAATGGGTCGATCGGCTGCAGGACCAGTTGGACCTCCCTATCCCGCCAGCCATCCATCTCCCGCCAGTCCTATCATCATTCCCCGCGTGAGTCTGTCCTTGTTTGTTCTGTCCCTGGGTTAATTAAGACTGTAGGTAAGCTAGCGTTGCACTGTGTCTCTAAAAAGCTTCTGTATATTATTTTATTATCTTTCCTTCTCCTTGGTTATTTTGAGCCTGTAAATAGTAAATAAATTTAGTAGTATTTTCAACCCTTTTCTCGTCTTATTCCTTTTCCTCTTTGCATTCGGTCGCTTTAGAGTTTTCCCGATTGAATAGCGGTGGCGCAATCCGGCCAAAGTTTGGGGTAAATCGGGTGTTAGAGTCGGGGAATAACTGTTCGGTCGCGGAGCCTCCGCTCGGCAAATATAACATCTTTAACCGCGTCTGTAACAATATTATATCACCTTTATCTATCAATTTTGTGGAAATGAAGATCAAATAGCTGTATGTTGAAATATGTTGAAAAAGTCAAAACTTTACATGGGGTGTACCTACTTTTTCACGTGACTGTGTGTATATGTATATATATATACGCATACACACACACACACACACACACACACACACACACACACACACACACACACACACACACACACACACACACACACACACACACACACACACACACACACACACACACACACACACACACACACACACACACACACACACACACACACACACACACACACACAAATGGTTGCAAAAGTACGAGTCCAGGAGGAAATGTATTAATTGAGATGTGCTAACAAAATAAATAATTGTAATATGAAACCAAAAACACATTCAAGGGATTTCCATGAACTCTTCAAGGGAACCCCAAATGCAAACTGTTTTTTTTTCTGAAAACCATTGAAAATGACTAATCACAGTTTAATTTGATGGGCAGTTTGCTTTTTTTGACAATCATAAATTATCAAAAATAGCCCTGAAGTGTCGATTTTCTATTTTGCCAGTGACGTCATGTGATTTTGGCTCCAATAGCTTGATATAAATGGCGGTTTTACATCGAGAAACAGTGTATTCCAAGCTCGGATTCTGGATACAGATTTCACCAGATTCCGGATTCCGCTCGGATACTGATTTCACCATCATTAGTAATTCTGGAGGTTCTCAGTGTGTTGAAACAGATCAGCGAGATTTTGAAGAAACTATTGGAGCCAAAATTAGTGATGGAAACGCTTTTGGGGGAATTGTTGAGCTGTAACGTGTCGAGCCTTATGCAAGCGATTCAGACGAACATGGCGAAAATGGAGGTGTTAGTGAAGATGAAAACGCCGGTCGCTTGTTCATTACAGATTGGCACGATTTGTTTTTCTGTTCATTTGACGGCTTATCAGGGATTTTGTATTCGTTGATAAATCAATTCTATTACTCAGGCAGAAATACAGCACGGACACCACCCAGGCATAAGGTTGATGGGGAATGCTGGAGGTGGGTCGGGAAAAGGTGTCATGATGGTGGTGCGTATTGTGGGGGTGACGGGGGATTGTGAGAAGAGTGGTGGAGGAGGGGGGTGTGGATGGTGTAAGATAACGGCTTTATTCGTCAGGCCTACGCTGTGTGGCGTACTCTCGCAATATCTCACGCGATCCCACTCGAGTTGCAGAGCAGGTATATTATTTCACAAAACACGGAACCAAACACACAAATGGACCAGGAAAAGCATTACATTACATCTCCTCTCCTGCCGAATGAAAGTTCAGTAAAATATTTATTTGTCCGGATATTCATGTGGGATGGTGTTGGGCATTGTGGGGGGATGGTGGAGGGGGTGGTGTGGGGTGGTCGTGGGTAGAGTTAGCTAGGGTTTTTGAGCTCTTCAAATGCATAGAGCAAGGTGGCGGCGATGTTAGCAAACACATCTAGAGAAGTGAGATCGGTTGCCGGCAGGCCAACACAGGAGTTCAATTCACCAGTCAAATCACTCATGTCCATATGCCGGTGGCTTGGCAGAGATGGTGTTAGCTTCGAGCGACGAGTGTTTCTTCCTCTTAATCATGGGGCTGGCATCATCTTTCAATCCTGGCAGATAACCACAACATCTAGCCATATCTGTTGGTACTTAACAATGAATGAATGAATGAATGATCGTTTTAACCCTCTGATGGTTAAACTGCCGAAATCTCGGCTCTCTGCTCACCTTCACTCTTTCATTCCTCTTTTCTCCCGCCTGTGGAACAAACTCCCACACTCCCTTCAATCCCTCTCCTCCCTCCAGGTCTTTAAAACAGCTGTTCACCACCATCTCTTATCTTCCCCCATCCAAAACCTTGATCTTTTCTGCCCCCACTAATTCACCCCAGATCCACCTTGTTTGAAATTCCAACTTATTTCCTGGAAATCCTGGCAGTGTCCATATGTTTATACCTCTCCCACCCCCCCCCCCCCCCTTCACATGCCTCCCCCCCTTCACATGCCTCCCCCCCTTCACATGCCTCCCCCCCAAAGCCCTCTCCCTCCCACAGATCTCTCGATGTCTCCATGTCTCTCGGTCCCTGCTCTCAAATGTTGTGTTTGTGTCCTTCCCCCTCTCTCCCCATCTTGTCTACCGCTCCCGATGTTATTTGTTTTATGTGTCTGTTTGTCTTTTTGTGTGATTAATGTTCGCTCTTTCACGAGCCTCGATATTGTATACAAAAAAAAAAAAAAAAAAAAGGCCATTTTCCCCGCAAGAGCGGGGGTTAGCCTTGCGGGCCCCATGACAATCTGAATCATGGTTCCCTGTTTGAGGCAATGTTTTTTTGGCCGGATGCCCTTCCTGACGCCAACCCTTGGTCGCCTCTTACGATGCACAGGGATACGGTGTACCTATTCTAAATCGGGGTACACACCGTGTTGGTACATAGCAGTGCTCTGTAAATTGTTCCAAGGACAAAAGCGAACGTTTCCTAGGCCTGAACCACACTCGGGTATTTCGGAAAAACCTCGACCAATTTCTGGCAACCCTTGGATCTTTCCACCATTGGTGTAGCATGACACACTCTTGGTTTGTATTACTACAACCACCGAGGATGCATCAACCCGGCATATTTGAAGAAATTATTCGCCGTTTGGGTGAAATCACTCCTTGATGTTACCTGTAGACAACACTGAAGTTGTGGTTGTTTTAACTACATGACGTCACGGGTAATCATGAAGAGGAAGATTATTTCATCTTTTAATGGCAAAATTACCGAATTCATAAATCGGAAATTGGAAAAAGACGCGTCATATCTATTTTGTAAGGTAGCAAGGGATACATTAGAGTTGAGGTGGTCTGAGCGTTTGCGTTCCCTTTAAGGATATATAACAACACTTATTAGCCCCCATTGGACTTAGTCCAAAACAGGGGCTTATGAATTTGGTCTCGTCCATCCGTGCGTCTGCAACCATATCTCGGAGATGTATGGACCGATTTTGCTCATACTTCGCACAAAGACAATACATGACGATATACATATGGGCATCGTTTTGCTTCGCGATGCGATCAAAGATGGCCGACTGGCAGCCATTTTGTTACTTAAACGTGTCTCCATCCATTTATCGGACATGCATGGTCCGATTTTGTTCAAACTTGGCACAGGCACAGCACATTGGCACCCTTGCACTTTTTTCAAATAATGCATCATTTCTTCCAGAAAATTGTTGAAATAAAAAAATCTTTTTGGATCCACATTTGTATTTCTTTAGTTTTCAGTCGAACATAACAAAAGCACCTCTGCCTCTTGGAAGGCTAATCCAACTGAAGGCAATCTCAGTTCCTTCCACCAAGCTCGGAACAAGTTTGTGTCTACCCTCAGGAGTGCCAGGAAGCACTATCTCTCCACACTCAAGAATGAACTCTCAAACCTGTCTCAATCCTCCAAATCCTGGTGGCGTCTGGTCAAATCCGTTTCTGGTGTTTGTTCCCCTTCCATCCCCACCCTTACCTCAAATGGCTACACAGTTAACACCACACGTGACAAAGCCGAATGCCTCAACTCTGTGTTTGCCTCAAAATCTTGTGTCCCAAACCTATCTCTCTCTGTTCCCACCTTACCCAGTCGAACCCAACTGCTCCTGGACTCTGTGTCCTTCTTTCCTGACAAGGTGGAGAATTTTTGTCAAACCTCGACTCTGATTCTGCAACTGGACCAGACAGCATCAGCCCACGGGTCCTAAAATCCTGCTCTGCTGCTCTATCTCACCCTCTCTCTGTTCTTTTCACCCTCTCCTTTGCTCAAGGTCATCTGCCAGAATCTTGGAAATCAGCAAACATTACCGCTTTACACAAAAACTGTGCAAAATCTGATCCTTGCAACTACAGACCAATCAGCCTGCTCCCAATTATCAGCAAAGTCATGGAATCCATCATTGCTTCGGATATCAAATCCTTCCTCTTCTCCAATTTGCTTGATCTCCGATCATCAATTTGGATTCAGACAAGGTCATTCTACTCTGGACATGCTGCTTCTGCTGTCTCGACAATGGATGGAGGTCCTCAATGCCAAACAGGAAATCAGAGCTGTCTCCCTTGACATGTCACGTGCCTTCGATACGGTCTGGCACCCAGCTCTGCTAACCAAACTCTCCTCCTATGGTATCCATGGAAATCACCACACATGGCTTGCGGACTTCCTCTCTGGTCGTAGTCAACGTGTGGCCCTGAATGGATTTCTCTCTTCTCCCCTTCCTGTTCTGGCTGGAGTCCACCAAGGTAGTGTTCTGGGCCATGTGCCTTTTCTGGTCTTTATCAATGATCTCTCCGACTCTCTGGAAAATCCTCTCTATCTCTTTGCTGATGACTCCACTCTCTGCCGCTCCATTCCTCTTCCCTCAGATCGGGAGTCTGCAGCCTCCTCACTCTCTGAAGACCTGGACAAAATCACATACTGGTCAAACAGGTGGAACATGTCTTTCAATCCTGACAAATCTCACACTCTTACTATGTCTCTCCGAAAAAACCGACTGGACAACACTCCCATCTACTTTGTCAACAATCCTCTCCAAGAAGTTCTGTCGCTCAAGCTTTTGGGTCTCACTATCTGCCAGGATCTTTCCTGGGAAAACCACATTTCCAAGCTGGCCTCCAAAGCCAGTCGCCGACTGGGCATCCTCCGTTGTGCGAAGTCCTTCCTTGGCACACCTGAGCTCTTCACCACATACAAGGCTTTCATCCACAGCTCAATGGAATACTGTTCCCCCCCTCTGGGCTGGTGCTCCTGCCTTACACCTAGCTCGGCTTCACGCTGTTGAAACCAAAGCTTTCAGAATCATTGGAATCTCCCGCGATGAAGCGATCTCCGAGGGCCTTTCACTCACTCACCGCAGGCAGGTTGGTGGTCTTTCTGTCTTCTACCAACTCCTCTCTGGCCTTGCTCCCCCAGCTCCATCTGTGCTCTGTCCCCCAAATATTCCTCCAGATCGCACAAGATCTGCCAGCAACCCTCTTATGGTTAAACTGCCGAAATCTCAGCTCTCTGCTCACCTTCACTCTTTCATTCCTCTTTTCTCCCGCCTCTGGAACAAACTCCCCCACTCTCTTCAATCCCACTCCTCCCTCCAGGTCTTTAAAACAGCTGTTCACCATCATCTCTTATCTTCCCCCATCCAAAACCTTGATCTTTTCTACCCCCGCTAATTCACCCCAGATCCACTTTTTTTTTAATTCCAACTTCTTTCCTGGAAGTCCTTGCAGTGTCCATATGGTTTATACCTCTCCCACCCCCCCCCCCCTTCCCATGCCCCCCACCCCAAAGCCCTCTCCCTCCCACAGATCTCTCGATGTCCCTGCTCTCAAATGTTGTGTTTGTGTCCTTCCCCCTCTCTCCCCATCTTGTTTGATGGTGATGGGATGAGGCACAGTGTGGGGTTGTTTGAGGAGGGGGCAGAGGAAAGTAGAAGGTTTGAGATAGAAGGGAGACGAAGTGGGGAGGAGCTTTAAGGATGAGGGTGGAGGAGGGAGAATTGGAGAGGAATGGTATGGGGGGAGATTTGAAGGGGAGGGGTTGGGGGGGAGTTTTGAAGGGGAGGGGTGAGGGGTGAGTTTAGGAGGGGAGGAGCAAGGGGGAGTTTAGGAGTGGAGAGGCAAGGGGGGAGTTTAGAAAGTGGATCATTAATGAAAGACGAACATTTATGACAAATTGGGTTTATTGGGATTTTCAAGTTAGCGATCCGATTAAGAACGATGGAGGAGGGATGGAATGAATGTGAATTTAGAACATGTAGTGATTTTTGAATTATAATAGAGTGAATTTTATTTTTTTGAAGTGGAATGAGTTGGAGAGGAAATTGAAAAAAGCCTTTTAAATAGGAAGAAAAACAGAGTGTTGTAATATACCACTGAATAAAACTGCAGGGGAAAGTTTAAACATATTTAAATAATATTTAAACAGAACCGTGAAGAACAATCCTATATTCACAAAATACCAATGGGGAGAGGGCCGAGAGGGACAACCACGAGTCACGTGAACAGGGCAAAAGGTGTAATGCAAGGAGATAATGGGGGCGGGGCTAGACAGCACATGTGGACAGAAGCACCCGAAACAGCACACGTGGAGAAAAGGAAATAAATGTTTTTGGTGTTTTTTTTTTGGGGGGGGGGGGGGGGTGGAGATTTAAAACGATGGACAAAGAGTAGATGTTCGGGGGAGAAGGGAAAAATCTAAGAACCAAGCAAAACACGAAGTAGGGAACTTAAGTTAACAACCACCGACGGGGGTAGCCCCAGGGTACAAGGCCGCACACGCGGAGCAAACAGAACACGATTAATTAATTACGAGTTACAGGAAATTCAAACCAAAACTAACTATAAACAAACAATGACGCATAGACGATAAAATAACGAGTTGAAATTTGACAAACACACGAATGGAAAAATAACTTCACTTTGGATGCCCGGAGAGAACCAAGCCTCAAGGTCGGAAGCTTCAACAACTAGGCCGCACGGCACAAAATACTCGACTATTTTATACAGGTACGAAAGATTAACATCGAGTCTTCCGAGGGACACACTATAGGTACACACACGTAAGATAAATACAGTTTCGACAAAAATAGAATTGTGAACAATTTCTTAACTTCGAGCGTGCGTGAAGATCGTGGACAGCTTCGAAAAACCGTGACCGCCCCGACAAGATCTCGCGAGATTTGCCAATCTCGGCAAGTTGTTCCTCGATCATAAACTGATGCTTGTAGACAGACAAACGGATAGACACAAGTGAACAGGTCTAAACCCCACTTTTTGCTTCACGTGTGACGTGTAACAATGTGCGTACCTGGGAGGAGGCTTCCCTTTTCCTTCACAACGAATAACGATGTCATCACGAGGATCCAGGATGTAATCCTTTGGAGACTGCTCCGTGATGGTCGGTGGCTGCTGAACTGTGAACAGTGGATAAGAAGAAGATTTAAAGTAGAAAGATCAAAGACTATTTGCAATGCACAATGGAACTGCTCGTCATTGTGCGGAATTGCAAACCAAGAACCGAATTGCCAAGACACCAACAAATGCCACGGATGTAAACTAGATTTATTCATATTTGATGAATGCTTCCAAGGCAAGCAATCACATGAATAATAAAGTTACATTTGAATCCTTCTATTTTGGTGTCTCAAAGATTTTTCTTTCACTGAATGAGTTACCGGATTTAACACAAGCACTTTCTAAGCTTTCTTTTGATATATTTTTCAGAGGAGCCGCTTTTGTGCCAATAACTTATGGCAATGAAAGCCATATTGCTTGAGGCAGAAAGAGGCAGCTCCATCCGAGGTCGATCTTCTTAGCATCTTCTCGGAAGCGATTGCATCAATGGCTCAAAATGGCTTTGTAATAAAATGAATCCTCCTGTCATTGGCAAAGAGGTCCATTATTGTGGTGGGCGGTTGTGGTGCTAAGGCACTTCAAAAGACACCACATCATTAAATAGA
Source organism: Myxine glutinosa (assembly GCF_964187855.1). Taxonomy (NCBI): domain Eukaryota; kingdom Metazoa; phylum Chordata; class Myxini; order Myxiniformes; family Myxinidae; genus Myxine; species Myxine glutinosa. The sequence continues at coordinate 89,179,894 of NC_136271.1, read as the reverse complement.
AAACTTCAATATTGGCATAATTTACTTCACTGCAAGCATCTCCAGATTGTATTTGCAAAGCACTCAATGTGTTTTTAATATCAAATAAATAATCAAGAAAGCAGGCATTCAGTGGGTATGCGGCTCCAGTTCCACAGGCAGTGCGCATTTTGTGTCTGCAAGACATGTACACAAGCTGCGCATTTTGTGTCCGCAAGACATGTCCGCAAGCTGCGCATTTTGTGTCCGCAAGACATGTACACAGGCTGCACATTTTGTGTCCGCAAGACAAGCACATAAGGCACGCATTTTGTGTCCACAAGACATGTACACAAGCTGCGCATTTTGTGTCTTCAAGACATGTTTACAAGCTGCGCATTTTGTGCCTGCAAGACATGTACACAAGCTGCGCCATTTTTGTCCGCAAGACATGTGCACAATCTGCAAATTTCGTGTCCACAAGACATGCACACAAGTCACCCATTTTGTATCCGCAAGACATGTACACAATCTGCTAATTTTGTGTCTGCAAGAAATGTACACAGGCTGTGCATTTTGTGTCCACAAGACATGTACACAAGCCACGCATTTTGTATCCGTAAGACATGTACACAATCTGCAAATGTTGTGTCTGCAAGACATGTACACAAGCCGTGCATTTTGTGTCCACAAGACATGTACACAAGCTGCGCATTTTGTGTCCGCAAGACATGTACACAAGCTGCGCCATTTTTGTCCGCAAGACATGTGCACAATGTGCAAATTTCGTGTCCACAAGACATGCACACAAGTCACCCATTTTGTATCCGCAAGACATGTACACAATCTGCTAATTTTGTGTCTGCAAGAAATGTACACAGGCTGTGCATTTTGTGTCCACAAGACATGTACACAAGCCACGCATTTTGTATCCGTAAGACATGTACACAATCTGCAAATTTTGTGTCTGCAAGACATGTACACAAGCCGTGCATTTTGTGTCCACAAGACATGTACACAAGCTGCGCATTTTGTGTCCGCAAGACATATACACAAGCTGCGCATTTTGGGTCCACAAGACATGTACATAAGCTGCGCATTTTGTGTCCGCACGACATGTACATAAGTTGCGCATTTTGTGTCCACAAGACATGTACACAAGCTGTGCATTTTGTGTCCATAAGACATGTACACAAGCCGCGCATTTTGTGTCCACAAGCCGCACATTTTGTATCCGCAAGACATGTACACAAGCCGCACATTTTGTATCCGCAAGACATGTACACAAACCGCACATTTTGTATCCGCAAGACATGTACACAAGCCACACATTTTGTGACTGCAACAGTACGATGTGAGGGAAAACCCAACTTACACTTGTCTAAGAGTTTTGCTGTAGTCCGGGAGGCATGAGTGCAAAGAAAGAAAGTAGGAAGTTTTGGTGAGAGAGAGAAAGGACAAAAACATATTGTGTATTTCATCCACACAGTGAAAGAGCAAGTGCGTGAAACTGCCAGAGGACAATCATTTCCGGTGACAATGACGCGCCAAATCTGAAATCAAAACAGATCGTCAGTAATGGAAGTCACCATGGCTACAGATAATTAACATGTGATTGTGGGAGGTATCTTAAAAACAACAACATGTAGACTAAAGTCAATGCAAAGAGAAGGTGAATGGACTCGAGGAGTTTACAGATATTATAAAAAGTACCATGCATGTAATATGTTCATTGCGGCTCATGGAGGAACTTTTATGTACATCATACACAAGACGGAGATATTATTAGACATCAACGTTATTTTTCATGAATTATCAGCACAATGGGGACGACAAACACTTCATAACCCCTGGGTTCACTTGCATCAAGAGCCAGAGGTTCAGAGAACACCAACAGAGGTGAAACAGTTTCGTTAGAAATCAGATTTTAAAAAATTCTTAATTATACCATTTTTTCACATGACCCACGAAGAAAACATGCTTCACACGCTTCGGAGCTGGTTATATATAAACAGGTGGGTCAACTGTTAGGGTGGAGAAGGTAAGACTCTAAAATTGACCCGATGGGTGGGAGTGTTGATGATATTTGATTTAACGTCCCCTAAGTCCAGTGGCTGAATAATTGGCCCACATAGTTCAATCTACACCAAATACGAACCGATCTATTGATAAGATTGACTGCAATACATGTCGTCATATGCAATAAGCCTTCCTTCCTGAGAATTGTGTATACATATTATATATACACATACATATACATGTACACACGAGTAAAAAGCCCGTCAAACCTCACGGGTTGGAACAGTTTATTCGACAGTGCAGTCTCGTGAGCGTGCCAAAGTCTGAAGCCTCGGCCTAGTGTCAGGTGTGCTTATATCTTTATTTATTATACACCCTATGCATGTAAATTAACACTCGTTTTAGTCTGCACTTGTTGCACATCATGAGCAGTGAATTACACCTCCCTGCACCTTGTATTTATTGTTATAAAAAAAAAACGCTTCTGTACACCGCCCTTGAGGCTCGGTTAGCAAGCCACCATCTACAATTCCAAAATAGATGACACATAGTTACTCTTTTATGGAAAATGTTTTTCAAGTTTGTTTTATCCTCAAAAAATAGACCATAGTGAACACACATTCATGTTAAATGATTGGTCTTCAAAACCTTCCCTTATAAAGGGAGACAGACATCTGTACAAACACACAAACTGACAATGTGTTTTATATGGTAGATATCCACACTTTATTGAAACGGACTGATGTCATGCTGTAACAGAAGCCATGGAGGCTTGCACACCATTTACAGATATTTTGCAAGTTTTCCAAAATTATGTAAAACAAAAACTCGGAGTACTTGAAATTTTTGCACCAATTAGTCAATCAGGCCACAATTAGGGCAGACCATGCGCTTTGAAATGTCAACCATTTAATGAACATGTGAAAAAGCTATACTCACAATTCAAAGGAATATCCAAGGCAGACGTGGGCTTGCCAGACAAGAGGTTTAGAGCCACGCAAAAACAGAGCAGAAACCTTCTCTGGGAAGGCATTTTCGCTGCGACGCAGTCAGAGGCCCGGGTTTTATGGATCCGCAGGCGCTGGAGAGCGTCCTTTCAATTCCACGTGCCTTGAAGCGTTTCGGTTGAGCACACAACTGCCAAGCTGTGGAATCAGAGCAGAAGGCCATGGTTAGAGGCAGCAGATGCTTTGAACATGTGTGTAAGTTCCTTGTACATGCATTGCTGACTACCCCGCCGAGCGAGTGCCCTCAACCCCGGGGCTAGCAGGCAGCACGCGAGATACAACTTGATGGAAATATTCCATTATGAGGGCACGTCTTCTGCATTGGCAATCTGGACATTGTACCATTTTTGGACTTTTTATTCTCTTCCAGATGAAAACAGCAGCTTTGATTGTCTTTCTTTAATTTTTTTTTAATATATATTTTTGGACAACACAGCGAATCCATAGAACATCGCTGGTCTGTTATTTGTTTCCAACCGGTTTCTAAGCCTGTTAATATACTCTGCCTGGTGGGAAAGATAAATCAATCTCGTTAATAATTTATCATTAAGAGCAATGAGGCAAGATTTTATTTCCTTCTAAAACCGAAAACAACCTTATCCTCTTGGGTCGCCCCTGCCATCTGATTAGAGTTCCAAGCCCGACTGAAAGACACCAATTTCCTTGCCTCTCGCGTGTTAGGTTTGTGTAAGATCTTATTCACGGGTATATTCTCCGACGCACAACCCCCGATCCCTCCTTCAGTTAATGCAATTAAAACCATTAATCATAAAATGAAAATGTTCAGTTGCACGAAATAATTAAGGGTCCAATTTTAACTAAATATACATACAGTCACGTGAAAAAGTAAGTACACTCCATGTGAAGTTTTGACTTTTTCAACATGCATCTATTTGATCTTCATTTCAACAATATTGATAGATAAAGGTGATATAATATAACAAATATCATGAAACATTTACATTTTGTAGTCCATTGTATAATTTAAATAAACATAAATGCAAATTTCGCATGTGGAAAAAGTAAGTACACCCCATGTAAAGTTTTGACTTTTTCAACATATTTCAACATACAGCTATTTGATCTTCATTTCAACAATATTGATAGATAAAGGTGATATAATATAACAAATATCATGAAACATTTACATTTTGTAGTCCATTGTATAATTTAAATAAACATAAATGCAAATTTCGCATGTGGAAAAAGTAGGTACACCCTTGGCTCTAATAGGTGCTATTGCCCCCTTTGGCAGAAACAACCTTAAGTAGTAAGTAGGCGTTTCTTATAACTGTCCACCAGTCTCTGACATCGACTAGGAGAAATTTTTGCCCACTCCTCCATGCAGAATTATATCAGCTGTGCAATGTTTCAGGGGTTTCTTGCATGCACAGCTCGTTTCAAATCCCCCCACAACATCTCGATGGGATTTAGATCCGGGCTTTGACTTGGCCATTCCAGAACCCTCCATTTCTTTCTTTTCAGCCATTCCTTGGTGGATTTACTGGCATGTTTAGGGTCATTGTCGTGTTGCAAGGTCCACCTTCGGTTGAGCTTCAACTTTCCGACAGATGGCCTCACATTATCCGCAAGCACCCTCTGGTACAATGAAGAATTCATCGTGGATTCTATGATGGTGAGCTGCCCAGGCCCTGATGCAGCAAAGCTGCCCCAAACCATAATATTTCCACCACCATGCTTTACAGTTGGTATCAGGTTCTTGTGGTCAAATGCTGTCTTTGGTTTTTCGCCAAACATGTCTTCTGGTGCTGTGGCCAAATAGCTCTACCTTTGACTCATCTGTCCAGAGCACATTGTTCCAGAAGTGCTGGTCCTTGCCTCAGTGTTCATTAGCAAACTTTAGTCTTGCCCTGATGTGCTTTGTCGACAGAAAAGGTTTCCTCCTGGCACACCTCCCATGTAGATCAAATTTGTGCAGCCTCTTTCTAATGGTAGACTCGTGCACTTTGACATCAACAGTGGCAAGAGCTACCTGTCGGTCCCGTGATGACATTCTGGGGGTTCTTAGAGACTTCTTTCAGCATCTTGCGGTCTGCTCTCGGGCTGAACTTGCTGGGGCGGCCTGGCCGGAACAAGTTGGCAGTTGTTTGGAATCTTCTCCACTTGTAGGTGATCTTCCGGACAGTCGAATGATTGATTTCAAATTGTTTGGAGATCTTTTTAAATCCCTTCCCAGACTCGTCGGCATCTATAACTTTCTTTCTGAAGGCCTCAGAGAGCTCTTTTGATCTAGGGATGGTGACGCCACACACTTCAACAACAAAGAGCAAACCAAACTAAATGTCTGAGGTTTAAATATGACAGGCTCCTCCAAGATCCTCTCTAACGATGTTCTAATCATTTGCACCTGAGCTGTTGCACCTGATTCTAATTTTAGGTATTTGAAGTAGTGATAAATGTAGGGGTGTACTTACTTTTTCCACATGCGAAATTTGCATTTATGTTTATTTAAATTATACAATTGACTACAAAATGTAAATGTTTCATGATATTTGTTATATTATATCACGTTTATCTATCAATATTGTTGAAATGAAGATCAAACAGCTGTATGTTGAAATATGTTGAAAAAGGCAAAACTGTAAAGTGTAAAGTTTGGGGTGTACTTACTTTTTCACATGACTGTATATAGTCCAACTCATAAATTAAAAATATTCCATTTAATACTTCCTTTTTCCCATATATTCCACTCATGTTCACTAATGGGGTATGGGCTGGTAGGATAGCCTCGACGTATGTACATTTACCTCTGAGTTGTCCATGGTTCGAATCCTGGCTGAGGTATAAACTGTCATACTGGTGTTACGTAGGCAAGGCGAGGAGGCATCAATGTGCATGCCATCCCTCAGATGGACGTTAAGCCATCAATGTGCATGCCATCCCTCAGATGGACATTAAGCCATCAATGTGAGTGCCATCCCTCAGATGGACGTTAAGCCATCAATGTGAGAGCTATCCCTCAGATGGACGTTAAGCCATCAATGTGCATGCCATCCCTCAGATGGACATTAAGCCATCAATGTGAGTGCCATCCCTCAGATGGACGTTAAGCCATCAATGTGAGAGCTATCCCTCAGATGGATGTTAAGCCATCAATGTGCATGCCATCCCTCAGATGGACGTTAAGCCATCAATGTGCATGCCATCCCTCAGATGGACATTAAGCCATCAATGTGAGTGCCATCCCTCAGATGGACGTTAAGCCATCAATGTGAGTGCCAACCCTCAGATGGACGTTAAGCCATCAATGTGAGTGCCATCCCTCAGATGGACGTTAAGCCATCAATGTGAGTGCCATCCCTCAGATGGACGTTAAGCCATCAATGTGCGTACCATCCCTCAGATGGATGTTAAGCCATCAATGTGAGTGCCATCCCTCAGATGGACGTTAAGCCATCAATGTGAGTGCCATCCCTCAGATGGATGTTAAGCCATCAATGTGAGTGCCATCCCTCAGATGGACGTTAAGCCATCAATGTGAGTGCCATCCCTCAGATGGATGTTAAGCCATCAATGTGAGTGCCATCCCTCAGATGGACGTTAAGCCATCAATGTGAGTGCCATCCCTCAGATGGATGTTAAGCCATCAATGTGAGTGCCATCCCTCAGATGGACGTTAAGCCATCAATGTGAGTGCCATCCCTCAGATGGACGTTAAGCCATCAATGTGAGTGCCATCCCTCAGATGGACGTTAAGCCATCAATGTGAGTGCCATCCCTCAGATGGACGTTAAGCCATCAATGTGAGTGCCATCCTTCAGATGGAGGTTAAGCCATCAATGTGCGTACCATCCCTCAGATGGATTTTAAGCCATCAATGTGAGTGCCATCCCTCAGATGGACGTTAAGCCATCAATGTGAGTGCCATCCCTCAGATGGACGTTAAGCCATCAATGTGAGTGCCATCCCTCAGATGGACGTTAAGCTGGACGATCCGTTTGCAAGCACTCGTCACCGTTGGATGTTGAAGGTCCTGTGGTGTGCTTCACAAAGAGTCAGCAAGTTATCGCCGGATCCTGAACAAATTTCAAATTCCTGCACTTTCAATTGAATGTCGGCATGGCGAGCCGGTTGGTGAAAGACTTTGGCTAAAAAGGTTCCCAAACCGAACCCACAATAAGGTGGGAAATATTTGGTCCATTATAGTAAGAGTAGTTAAACATGAATCGCGTTGTTTCAAATGGCGAGTCGTGGTGGTTGTAGAACAGGTCATAGGGTATGCCAGCTTTTCATGTACAAAGACACATACAGCAACTGTTGAATCATGGGAGAGGGAACACTTGTTAGACACATGTCACATTTTCCGTTGAGTTATGGCAACCAAACTTCATGGTTCTGCATTGTAGATACAAAAACACTCAAACAAACTGCTGAATGGGCATATGATTTGCCCATATGATTTGCCCATATGATTTGAGTGGGGTCGTTGTAGCTCTTGAATACTATCTGTGAGTCATCAACCAAGGGGGGCAAAGCCTTCCTCGAGTTCGCTGCAATACACACGATTGCTCTTTACAAGGTCGTCACTGACAATCGGTCAGGTGACAGTGAGTACCGTAAGACAACTGGTGAAGTGTACAAAGCTTTGTGGCTTTCCAATCGGACAAAGACATGAAAAGACAGCACAAAGAGCCCAAAAACCTTAATAAACAGCAAACCCTTTCATTTCTAGATTAGATTGGAAAGACCCCTTTTGGTATAGGCCACCCTTACAGCATGAGTCACTTACACACACACAAAATAATCCACACACCTACTTACGTTGAGACGAGACACAAATACAGGAGATAACAGGCAGATAGGGAAAGCAACACAATGGCCACCAACATGAGGTCACCCTAACACACGCCAAGCAACATGAGGTCACCTTAACACACGCCAAGCAACCCACTGGCCACCAACATGAGGTCACCTTAACACACGCCAAGCAACCCACTGGCCACCAACATGAGGTCACCTTAACACACACCAAGCAACCCACTGGCCACCAACATGAGTTCACCTTAACACACGCCAAGCAACCCACTGGCCACCAACATGAGGTCACCTTAACACACACCAAGCAACCCACTGACCACCAACATGAGGTCACCTTAACACACGCCAATCAACCCACTGGCCACCCAACATGAGGTCACCTTAACACATACCAAGCAACCCACTGGCCACCAACATGAGGTCACCTTAACACGCACCAAGCAACCCACTGGCCACCAACATGAGGTCACCTTAACACACGCCAAGCAACCCACTGGCCACCAACATGAGGTCACCTTAACATGCACCAAGCAACCCACTGGCCACCAACATGAGGTCACCTTAACATGCACCAAGCAACCCACTGGCCACCAACATGAGGTCACCTTAACACGCACCAAGCAACCCACTGGCCACCAACATGAGGTCACCTTAACATGCACCAAGCAACCCACTGGCCACCAACATGAGGTCACCTTAACACGCACCAAGCAACCCACTGGCCACCAACATGAGGTCACCTTAACATGCACCAAGCAACCCACTGGCCACCAACATGAGGTCACCTGAACACACAACATCAGCTAGCTACACAACAAATTAATCTAATAATTAATATTCTCATCAAAGACCAACAGAGATATTTGTCCACAAATTACCTTAAAGACAAGGACATTAAACCAGATGAAGAGAAACTAATGTAATAAGTGGGATGCAATCCCATGTGATCAACTGATAACAAACAGGCAATAATTTCCATTGTAAAATTATTTCATAAATGTGTACCGGGTAGCGCCCCCTGGTGGTGGTGGCAGAGGGTATTACAATTTCCTTTTTTAACCTGGGCTAACGATGGGGTTAAAGCAATCTTCGCAGGGTAAATTAACCAGTAGGGAGCCAGGGATATCGTGGGGAGGAAATGTTTCGAGCAGCAAGGGACGTGCGGCCGAGGTAAGCGGTGTGGGGGAGAAGGTGGGTGAGGGGGTAAGTGAGGCTTTTGATTAAACCGTCGGTAAAGGGACGGGTACTTTTGCTCGTGCTTTCACAAAATGAATTTTCTTCATTTACTATTTCCTTTGCACAAAAGAAATAAACAATATCCAGGCGAGTTCTTTGGATGTTAATGATGGAAATCAAGCTTGAAGTCAGACAGTAGAGGTGAGCGTGCTACAAATAAGTATCAAATAAATAAAATAACTACAACAGCACCTGCGAGAGGGCATACCTGGAGGGCATACCTCCGCCAGGCTGAACAGTTGACGTTTTGTATCCACCGATAGCTCGGATCTGGATTCGGACCCGAGTCTGAACCAAAATCGAGTCGGCTTGTTCTCGTCGTCAAACAAACTCGGACATCAAAAGTTTTGTCAGAACTCGTCCGCAACTTTTTGAGATGCTCGATCTCTCGTTTGTGGCCCAATCTCTCATTGGTGAAGAATCACTGAAAAAAAATTCGGGTCTGGGTCCGGATCTTCACCAAAATGTAAAAATGTTGTCCTCCTCACACCCAACCTGCCTCCCGAAAACGACAAAATGAAGAGAAGGGATACTCATCGGGTTTAATAGACAATATTAGAAGCTTATGGTAAATATACCACAATATAAAAATTAAGCCTTTCATTCTTGCGTTGGCTCCCTGGTGTTGGGCTAGCGGCTAGGGTGCCGGCTTGGGATCCTAGGATCCTGGGTTCGAATCCCGGTCGATCGCTGAATTAACGCCAGGGGGGTTGATTCAGCCTGTCATGCTTCCGAGGTCGGCTAATTGAGTACCAGTTCACTGGTAATTCCCTGTTTGTCGTAAAAGGCGACAAAAAGGGTTGGCGGCAGGAAGGGCATCCGGCCGTAAAACATTGCTTCAAAAAGGGGACCAAAAAAACAACAACAACAACCACGGTCCCCGAAAAAGGCCAACTCCCGCTTTGCGGGGAAAAATGGCCTCTAAAGGTGGCTTTTTATTCTTGCGTTGGCTGAAAGAGCTAAACGAGGAAGTAGCCGATTACAATGTTCCCATCGGTTTGGATTAATTTCAAGCAACCTTTATTTAATTATAAATTTCTCATACGTGGATTAATTTGAAGCAATTAGTTTTATGTAATTTGTTGTATCCGAGAAGTATGTCCATGTTTCAAGGGGAAAACAGACAGACACCATGAGCCTAATTTATATAGAGTATTTTGAAATTCCAAAAATCATATTTATTACCACGATACTGTATATCGTGGCGTATTTATTAACAGTAAATAAAATAAAAAACAAAAAAATTCAGAAGCGATCAAAGCAGCGGTCTGTTGCCTTATACACCACCCATGTCCAATTCTTGTTCCGATTGAAAAAATGATAATTTCCCCATATGTTTAATGTTTCGATCAACCAGAACATTGTTTCTCTCCAAGGTGTGTTTCTGTTTCAAGGCAGGACAGACAGACAGACAGACAGACAGACGGCATTAGCCTATCATACATCTAGATAGGAGTTGCGACCAGAGAGAAGCGAAGTCACATGTATAGAGCACCTGTAATTATACATTGGGGGAGGGAGGGGTCAGGTGAGAGGGTGCCTTTCGAGCAGAATTCGATGATCATATTACCAAAGGCGGGAATGAGATGTGTAGGGCAGAATCTAAGACGATATTGAAGCACAGAATCCCCTGGCAAGTGAAACAAATTGCACAAGGAACCGGCAAAGAGGTTTTTATTATCAGAGGTCGACAAAGCAGGTTCAGTGGAACTCAGGGTGTGTCTCCAGGAAGATGATTATGATCAACTGATACACACCATCAAGGTCTCGGCCCCATGTGTAGTTGTATTCTCTCACACAACAACCACATAATTCACCCAATCATCCATCCATTTGTCAAACTAACATGTAATCGACCTCAACGTCCCTCAACTGGCCTGGATTTCATCATCACACCCACCTGATAATTGCATACCTGAAGCAAATAACAAATCGCTGTGAGTCCCTTTAAGCATTTAAATATAAAACACAATCGCAGATACCTGGTTAGTCGTGCTTCTGTAGTGTTGTTGTGCATGTTAGCGGGTTTACATTAAAAGTGACCACGAAGAAAAACAGACCAGAAATAATTAACAAACAACTTTATGCTAAAATATTCCACGGCGTAAAAAGGTGGTGCAGTGCAATAAGGTGGTGCAGTGGAATGAGGTGGTGCAGTGGAATGGGGTGGTGCAGTGGAATGGGGTGGTGCAGTGGTATGAGGTGGTGCAGTGGGATGAGGTGGTGCAGTGTAATAAGGTGGTGCAGTGGAATGGGGTGGTGCAGTGGAATGAGGTGGTGCAGTGGAATGTGGTGGTGCAGTGGGATGAGGTGGTGCAGTGCGATGAGGTGGTGCAGTGGGATGAGGTGGTGCAGTGCAATAAGGTGGTGCAGTGCAATAAGGTGGTGCAGTGGAATGAGGTGGTGCAGTGGTATGGGGTGGTGCAGTGGAATGAGGTGGTGCAGTGGAATGGGGTGGTGCAGTGCAATGAGGTGGTGCAGTGGGATGAGGTGGTGCAGTGGAATGAGGTGGTGCAGTGCAATGAGGTGGTGCAGTGGGATGAGGTGGTGCAGTGCAATAAGGTGGTGCAGTGGAATGGGGTGGTGCAGTGGAATGGGGTGGTGCAGTGGAATGGGGTGGTGCAGTGGAATGAGGTGGTGCAGTGGAATGAGGTGGTGCAGTGCAATGAGGTGGTGCAGTGCAATGAGGTGGTGCAGTGCAATGAGGTGGTGCAGTGGAATGAGGTGGTGCAGTGCAATGAGGTGGTGCAGTGGAATGAGGTGGTGCAGTGGAATAACGTGGTGCAGTGGAATAAGGTGGTGCAGTGGAATGAGGTGGTGCAGTGGAATAATGTGGTGCAGTGGAATAAGGTGGTGCAGTGGAATAAGGTGGTGCAGTGGAATAAGGTGGTGCAGTGGAATAAGGTGGTGCAGTGGAATGGGGTGGTGCAGTGCAATGAGGTGGTGCAGTGGAATGAGGTGGTGCAGTGGAATAACGTGGTGCAGTGGTATAAGGTGGTGCAGTGCAATGAGGTGGTGCAGTGCAATGAGGTGGTGCAGTGCAATGAGGTGGTGCAGTGGAATAAGGTGGTGCAGTGGAATAAGGTGGTGCAGTGGAATGAGGTGGTGCAGTGGAATGGGGTGGTGCAGTGCAATGAGGTGGTGCAGTGGAATGAGGTGGTGCAGTGGAATAACGTGGTGCAGTGGAATAAGGTGGTGCAGTGGAATAAGGTGGTGCAGTGGAATAAGGTGGTGCAGTGGAATAACGTGGTGCAATGGAATAAGGTGGTGCAGTGGAATAAGGTTGCGCAATGGAATAAGGTGGTGCAGTGGAATAAGGTGGTGCAGTGGAATAACGTGGTGCAGTGGAATAAGGTGGTGCAGTGGAATAAGGTGGTGCAGTGTAATTAGGTGAGGTGATATGATGCAGTGGAATAAGGTTGTGCAGTGGATTAAGGTTGTGCAGTGGAATAAGGTTGTGCAATGGAATAAGGTGGTGCAGTGGAATAAGGTGGTGCAGTGGAATAAGGTGGTGCAGTGGAATGAGGTGAGGTGATATGATGCAGTGGAATAAGGTGGCGCAGTGGAATAAGGTGGTGCAGTGGAATGAGGTGAGGTGATATTATGCAGTGGAATAAGGTGGCGCAGTGGAATAAGTTTGTGCATTGGAATACGATGGTGCAGTGGAATAAGGTGGTGCAGTGGAACAAGGTGGTGCAGTGGTACAAGGTGGTGCAGTGGAACAAGGTGGTGCAGTGGAATAAGGTGGTGCAGTGGAATAAGGTGGTGCAGTGGAATAAGGTGGTGCAGTGGAATAAGGTGGTGCAGTGGAATAAGGTGGTGCAGTGGAATAATGTTGTGCAGTGGAATAAGGTTGTGCAGTGGAATAAGGTTGTGCAGTGGAACAAGGTTGTGCAGTGGAACAAGGTGGTGCAGTGGAATAAGGTGGTGCAGTGGAATAAGGTGGTGCAGTGGAATAAGGTGGTGCAGTGGAATAAGGTGGTGCAGTGGAATAAGGTGGTGCAGTGGAATAAGGTCACCAGTGGAATGAGGTGAGGTGATATGATGCAGTGGAATGAGGTGAGGTGATATGATGCAGTGGAATAAGGTGGCGCAGTGGAATAAGGTGGTGCAGTGGAATAAGGTGGTGCAGTGGAATGAGGTGAGGTGATATGATGCAGTGGAATAAGGTGGTGCAGTGGAATGAGGTGAGGTGATATGATGCAGTGGAATAAGGTGGTGCAGTGGAATAAGGTGGTGCAGTGGAATGAGGTGAGGTGATATGATGCAGTGGAATAAGGTGGCGCAGTGGAATAAGTTTGTGCATTGGAATACGATGGTGCAGTGGAATAAGGTTGTGCAGTGGAACAAGGTGGTGCAGTGGAATAAGGTGGTGCAGTGGAATAAGGTGGTGCAGTGGAATGAGGTGAGGTGATATGATGCAGTGGAATAAGGTTGTGCAGTGGAATACGATGGTGCAGTGGAATAAGGTTGTGCAGTGGAATAAGGTTGTGCAGTGGAATAAGGTTGTGCAGTGGAATAAGGTTGTGCAGTGGAATAAGGTTGTGCAGTGGAATAAGGTTGTGCAGTGGAATAAGGTGGTGCAGTGGAATTAGGTGGTGCAGTGGAATAACGTGGTGCAGTGGAATAACGTGGTGCAGTGGAATAACGTGGTGCAGTGGAATAACGTGGTGCAGTGGAATAAGGTGGTGCAGTGGAATAAGGTGGTGCTTTGGAAAAAGGTGGTGCAGTGGAAAAGGTGGTGCAGTGGAATGAGGTGGTGCAGTGGAATGAGGTGGTGCAGTGGATTAAGGTTGTGCAGTGGAATAAGGTGGTGCAGTGGAATAAGGTGGTGCAGTGGAATAAGGTGGTGCAGTGGAATGCTTATTACAAGGTGAGAGTTTTTCAATTGGTGGTTTTCATCTCTGAAATATACAAGCTCATTAAAGGCTAAACAAATTCACAGGTGAGCGTGGGATGTGGTAATTATGTGAGAAAGAATCCATGCTGCTTCCAAATGTAAATACGTATACAAAATATGTTCAAAATAGGCGTTGCTCCGGGTGCCAAATATATATATATATATATAGTGTATATACATATATAAAAACATATACGTGGCGCGCCACGTAAAAAGGGGGTTTACGGGTGGTCAGAAAACGATGAAAAGTCAGTTTACACAAGGAACACCCATAAGCCCCCTTTTCCCCTTTTCACGTGGCCCGCCACATACATATATAAAAACGTATACATATATAAAAACATATACAAATATAAATGCATGTACATAGGAATATATATATATATATATATATATATATATATATATATATATATATATACACATATATATATATATACACATATATATATATATACACATATATATATATATACACATACATAAATAAAAACATATACATACATAAAAACTTACACATATAAATGCATGTACATAGAAAAATATATATATATACATATAGTGGATATACATATGTAAAAACATATACATATATAAAAACATGTACAAATATGAAACATAGACTTATATAAATGCATGTACATATATAAAAACATATATATCTATCTATAATTCCAGTAATCTCTGTCTGTACGTTTGTACGTTTGTACGTTTGTACGTTTGTCTGTGACCGCTGTTTCTCGACAACCACGGGTCCGATATACTTTTAACTTGCCAGGTATATTGCTGGGGACCCGAGGATGTGCCTTTTCAAGGTTTCATATTAATCGGACAATTACTTACCGAGCTATGTCCAAAAAACGATTCAACCAATCAGATCAGAGAGCAGCGAACGATCGCGTGTGCCGAACGTGGCGGGCACACTCTGCCTCGGATGGCACATTTGAGAGCGTATTCATTTATTTCACGTTTGCAAACTATGTTGGCGTTAAACTATGTTTTACAACTAATAAAAACGAATTTGCGATTCATTCGCTTTCCTGCGCGTTTGTGTACGCGATGGCGATTTCTTTACCAAACTCCGGAAGCCGTTCGCTTTGGACCGAACCATTGCATGTAAATAGAGGGGGGGGATTGTCACCACTCGCAAGCCGTTCGCTTTGGACCAAACCATTTCATGTAAATAGAGGGGGGGGATATAATTTTAGATATAGATATAGTACGGGCAATGCCCTAGTCTATCTATAATTCCAGTAATCTCTGTACGTCTGTACGTCTGTACGTTTGTCTGTGACCGCTGTTTCTCGACAACTACCGGTCCGATATACTTGAAACTTGCCAGGTATATTGCTGGGGACCCGAGGATGTGCCTTTTCAAGGTTTGAAATTAATCGGACAAGTACTTACCGAGCTATGGCGATTTAGCCGTTCGCCGTTCGCTTTGCCGTTGCGAATGGACCAAACCATTCATGTAAATAGAGGGGGGGGGGGGTTCTGTGGTCGTTCGCTTTGGCTTTGCGAATGGACCAAACCATTCATGTAAATAGAGGGGGGGGGGGGTTCTGTGGTCGTTCGCTTTGGCTTTGCGAATGGACCAAACCATTCATGTAAATAGAGGGGGGGGGGGGTTCTGTGGTCGTTGCGAATGGACCAAACCATTGTTTTTTTTTTTGCAGTTTTTTTTTTTTTTGCAGTTTTTTTTTTTTTGCAAGGAACGGGCACCCACGTACGGGCACGTCCTAGCTTATATATAGTACGGGCATGCCCTAGTCTATCTATAATTCCAGTAATCCTAGCTTATATATAGTACGGGCATGCCCTAGTCTATCTATAATTCCAGTAATCTCTGTCTGTCTGTACGTTTGTCTGTGACCGCTGTTTCTCGACAACCACGGGTCCGATATACTTTTAACTTGCCAGGTATATTGCTGGGGACCCGAGGATGTGCCTTTTCAAGGTTTCATATTAATCGGACAATTACTTACCGAGCTATGTCCAAAAAACGATTCAACCAATCAGAGAGCAGCGAACGATCGCGTGTGCCGAACGTGGCGGGCACACTCTGCCTCGGATGGCACATTTGAGAGCGTATTCATTTATTTCACGTTTGCAAACTATGTTGGCGTTAAACTATGTTTTACAACTAATAAAAACGAATTTGCGATTCATTCGCTTTCCTGCGCGTTTGTGCACGCGATGGCGATTTCTTTACCAAACTCCGGAAGCCGTTCGCTTTGGACCAAACCATTGCATGTAAATAGAGGGGGGGGATTGTCACCACTCGCAAGCCGTTCGCTTTGGACCAAACCATTTCATGTAAATAGAGGGGGGGGGATATAATTTTAGATATAGATACAGTACGGGCATGCCCTAGTCTATCTATAATTCCAGCAATCTCTGTGTGTGTGTGTGTCTGTATGCGACCGCTGTTTCTCGACAACTACCGGTCCGATATACTTGAAACTTGCCAGGTATATTGCTGGGGACCCGAGGATGTGCCTTTTCAAGGTTTTAAATTAATCGGAGAAGTAGTTACCGAGCTATGTCCAAAAAACGATTCAACCAATCAGAGAGCAGCGAGCTATCACGTGTGCCGAACGTGGCGGACAGACTCTGCCTCGGACGGCACATTTGAGAGCGTATTCATTTATTTCCCGTCGGCAAACTATGTTGGCGCTATGTTGGCGTTAAACTATGTTTTAAAACTAATTAAAACTAATTTGCGATTCTTTCGCTTTGCGATGCGATTTGCGATTGCGTTAAACTCGCTCGGGCGTTAAACTATGTTTTAAAACTAATTAAAACTAATTTGCGATTCCTTCGCTTTCCTGCGCGTTTGTGCACGCTATGGCGATTTCTTTACCAAACTCCGCAAGCCGTTCGCTTTGGACCAAACCATTTCATGTAAATAGAAGGGGGGGGGGGGGATTGTCACCGTACTCGCAAGCCGTTCGCTTTGGACCAAACCATTTCATGTAAATAGAGGGGGGGGATTGTCACCGTACTCGCAAGCCGTTCGCTTTGGCTTTGCGAATGGACCAAACCATTTCATGTAAATAGAGGGGGGGGGGGATATAATTTTAGATATATATATAGTACGGGCATGCCCTAGTATATACAAACAACAACAACATACATTTTAAGGCCATTTTCTCTGCTAGAGCGGGGGTTAGACTTGCGGCCCCCATGACAATCTTCTCCATTTTGCCCTATTTTCTGCATCTCTCCTTGTTAACCCCCTTGCCCGCATTTCTTCTTCCACCATCTTTAGCCAAGTCTTTCTCGGTCTTCCCCGTCCTCTACTTCCTTCTACATTCATTTACATCACTCTTCTCAACCAGTCACTTTCATACTTCCTCAACACATGACCAAACCATCTCAACATGTTCCTCTTCACAGCATCCATCACAACCTCTATTCCCATCATCTTTCGCAATTCATCATTTGTCTTCCTCTCTCTCAACGATACTCCACACATCCACCGAACCATTCGCATTTCCACCCTTTCCAGCCTTCGTTGCTGCTCTTCGTTCATTACCCATGTCTCGCTCCCATAAATCACAACACTTCTCACACATGCAGCATACACCTTTCCATTCAGCTTCAACGACACTCCCCTCCTCATCAGCATGCCACTCACTTCCCGAAACTTCTTCCATGCACATCTCACTCCAGCAACCGTTGCCGAGTCTGATCCACCTTCTCCATTCAGCATGTCTCCAAGGTAGCAAAATGTTTTCACACCTTCCAGCTTCACGCCGTCTCCAAGATCCAACTCAACATTTCTCCATCTGCAGCTCCCTCTGGGCACACCTTACATTTGAATGTAGCTGCCACACTGGTTAATGACCCTCTCAGACCACTACATTTTTGATGAACCCACTCAGCGCACATTGTACATTGAATGGAGTTCACTCCGACACCCTTCCTGCACACAGCACATGGCCACTTCCCAGTTCTTTCCACCTCACCACATGCTTTACCACTTGCCATCACCTTAGTCTTTCCGATATTCACCTTCAGACCTTTTGTCTCCATACATTCCTTCAACTTGTTCATATTTTCCTTCAGTCCATCCATACTTTCCGCAATCAACACCAGATCATCTGCATACAACAACTCCCACGGTAAACCCTCCTTTATGTTCTGAGCCAGCACCTCCATCACAGCTACAAATAGTAGTGGACTTAGTACCGACCCCTGATGCACTCCCACCTTCACCTCAAACTCACCAATGTTCCCGTCCTTCGTCCTTACAGCTGTGCGCGCTCTTTTGCACATTGCCATCACGACTCTGATCAACCATTCCTCGACTCCTAACTTCCTCAATGCCCATGTCAATGCTTGACGTGGAACCCTATCGAATGCTTTCTCCAGATCAACAAACCAAAGAAACAACTTCTTCCTCTTCTCCATGTACTTCTCCTGCAACTGCCTCACAATAGAGCGCGTCTGTCGTTCCTCTTCCTGGCATAAATCCAAACTGCATTTTGTCGATCTTCACCTTCTTCCTTATCCTCCTCTCCAACACCCTTTCCAATACCTTCATTCCATGCTCCAATAACTTTATCGCTCGATACGAGCCACACTCCAGAACGTCACCTTTCCCCTTGTATAGAGGGACGAGGGTACTCAGTTCACAATTGTCCGAATAAAAACCTTGTGTGACATATTATGTGGACTCGTTGTTCAAAGAACGGAATGCCTGCTTCGTTTATACAAGAGTGGGTCAAACGCTACCGGTAAGTCAAGCACCTCTTGTGTGATCGAGGTAACAGTTTCTTCTGTGTGCCAAGCCTCCAAAACACGTCTTCTGTTTCTGTTGGGTGTGGAACCCAAAATATTAACCCTATCCCATAAAGGTGTGTGGCCTTCCTAAAGGCCGTGTTTGGCAATAGCAGATCTGCTGGGATAATTACATTCAAATGCTTTTTGGTGTTCAGCAATACGTTGACCTAAGGTCCTCCCGGTTTCACCCACATACTCAGCTCCACAACCACAGGAACAAGGTTTTTTTTCACACAAGGTTTTTATTCGGACAATTTGCCCCCTCCCCCTCCCCCCCCCTCCCTCCAAACCACCCCTCTCCCAAACCCCCCCTCCGCTTCCACCCCCCCTCTGGTCCCCCCCCCCCCCATTTTATCCCCCCCTATAACCCCCGCCTTTCCCGCATTCCCCTTTACCGCAGAGGGCCACATCTGATGATCTTGATATTATTGCAATTTTATTTGATCTTAAAAAAAAATTTTGCTTTAATATATTCAGTTTTAATTAATTTACAATTTAATTGTTTACAAGTTTAACTTTTAATTAAATGTAATGATTGTTCCTGATTTTCTAAACACTTGAGTTATAATCCAGCATTGCTTACAGGATTATTTTGAACCGTTAATATGCGGTTGATTTTTGAATTTTGTCAATAACGTCTCCGAGAGCGGTGTGATACGGTTTCATTGGCTGTCCAGCTTTGCCCACCCCACTTTGCATATACCCCGCCCACTTTGCATATAAGGGGATGTTGAGATGATTTTATCACTGTTGAGGAAGATTAACGGAGGCGTGTGGCTTCACATGTTGTTAATCGAAACGTTGAGTCATTGTTTGTTCAATTAAAGGTTGGAGATCTTACCATGGAGTCATATATATACAGTATATATATATATATCTCCCCCTCCCCTCCCCCCTAGCAAAGCAATTCTCTGTATGAGTGTTTTTACGTATGAAAATCCAGAAACTGACCTCAATCAAACAAGGCAATGAGGCTATTTGGTCCATCATGGCCGTGGTGCACTCTCGGGTTAATTATTTCTGCAGCTTTAATCAATCTTCTTGATAGTTTACCAACGTTTAAATAACTCGATCTTGATTGGGTGAATCAGCTTCTTTATATAAATACATACATATATACTTCCCCTCCACTCTTCTCTCTCTCGAACTCAGCACCTCTTGTTGCACCATCTGCACCACCACCGCCAGCACCTGATCATGTCGCCACCTGTATTGTCCTGCTGCCAATGTGACTGAACATGCACTCAGTGCATGCTGCACCGTTCCCACAGAACTAACATCTCTCCTCCTGCAACAACCCCCACAATCTCA
>NC_136271.1:89152396-89154896 GCF_964187855.1 Myxine glutinosa | reverse complement strand
GATATGTGGAGTACAATTCAAATCTGTTGGTGTTTTTGGAATTTGGCCAAACCATAACACCCAAACATGAACTTGCTCAACATACAAGAAAGAAGCGAATTTTTGTTGAAAAATGAATGAAGTTTTTACTCTCCTCACCTGTTTGTCTTTGTACGTATTCCCTTGATGAGTTCGACCGATCAGTATATGTCGTACAACAATCTATTCCACCATTCGTGTGTGATAGCAGGAGCACGCTGCAGTGTTCAATGAAGAGCAAGACCGGGTGAGGTTAAGAACGCAACAAAGGTGAGCAACTGAGAATATTTTATAAATAATCTCTCAGACATTGACAGTTGAACCTTGGAGAAAGAACCTCAGGATTCTGCAACGTCACAATGAACCGAAGGCCTGGAACAACCAAGACGTAGCTCGGCCGATGCCGACACCGCTGCTTCTGAGACTGAATGAAGATTTTAAGCTGTCAATGTTTCCACGCAGGACTGGTTGTGTCTGTTTGTCTGTGAGCACAAAATCTCTAAAAGTTATTAACGGATTTGGACAAATCTTAGTGAACGAATTGGGTGTGTGACGAGGTAGAAACGATTCGATTTTGGCCAATATCCGAATATTAAGTTGTTTTAATTTTTAAGACGATTCTTCACAATTGAGTAATAGGACCAAAAGTGATGTATATAACATGATATTTCAAAAGGTTGTGGACAGATTTTGACAAAACCTGGGGGACGAGTTGGTTAGGCGACAAGAACAAGCCCATTCGATTTCGGCTCAGATCCGAATCCAGATCAGGCCGACCACGGGATTTTTTTTTTTTTTTTTTTTTTTTTTTTTTTTTGCATACAGAGTCGAGGCTCGTGAAAGAGCTAACATTTATCAAATAAACAAATCAAACAAACAAGCAAACGAGGTACGTAAAAAGGGGAGCGGTCGACAAGATGGGGAGAGAATGGGAGGAAGCACACAAACACAACATTTGAGAGCAGGGACATCGGGAGATGTGTGGGAGGGAGAGGGCCTGGGGGAAGGCAGGATAGGTATAAAACGCAAGGAGACCAAGGACTTCCAGGAAAGAAGTCAAAAGTCACCTCAAAAAAGTGGATTTGGGGTGAAATTAGCGGGGGTAGAAAAGATCAAGGTTTTGGATTGGGGAAGATAAGAGATGGTGGTGAACAGCTGTTTTAAAGACCTGGAGGGAGTGGGATTGAAGAGAGTGAGGGAGTTTGTTCCAGAGGCGGGAGAAAAGAGGAATGAAGGAGTGAAGGTGAGCAGAGAGTCTTGATTTTGGCAGTTTAACCATAAGAGGGTTGCAGGCAGATCTTGTGCGACCTGCAGGAATATTTGCGGGACAGAGCCCAGAGAGAGCTGGGTGGGCAAGGCCGGAGAGGAGTCGGTAGAAGACGGAAAGACCACCAACCTGCCTGCGGTGATTAAGTGAAAGGCCCTCGGAGATAGCGTCATCGCAGGAGATTCCAATGATTCTGAACGCTTTGGTTTCAACAGCGTGAAGACGAGCTAGGTGTGGGGCAGGAGCACCAGCCCAGAGGGGGGAACAGTATTCCATTGAGCTGCGGATGAAAGCCTTGTATGTGGTGAGGAGCTCAGGTGTGCCAAGGAAGGACTTCGCACGACGGAGGATGCCCAGTCGGCGACTGGCTTTGGAGGCCAGCTTGGAAATGTGGTTTTCCCAGTAAAGATCATGGCAGATAGTGAGACCCAAAAGCTTGAGCGACAGAACTTCTTGGAGAGGATTATTCAGAAAGTAGATGGGAGGGTTGTCCAGTCGGTCTTTTCGGAGAGACATTGTAAGAGTGTGAGATTTGTCAGGATTGAAAGACATGTTCCACTTGTTTGACCAGTCTGTGATTTTGTCCAGGTCTGCAGAGAGTGAGGAGGCAGCAGACTGCCGATCTGAGGGATGAGGAATGGAGCATCAGATAGTGGAGTCATCAGCAAAAGTGGAGTCTGGAGTCATCAGATACAAAACAAACTATTCACCTGGCGGAGGTATGTGCTCTACCAAGTGCTGTTCTAGAGATCCTTTTAAGAAAACGGGAAAAGCAAACAGAATCCACTTTAGATATAAATAATAATAAAAAATTGCATCGAGGCAATCAAAACATATTAAAACTAGAGCGACACTCGGTAGAGCACATACCTCCGCCAGGTGAATAGTGTACATCTTGTATCCCACTGATAGGCCGGATCTGGATTCAGACGCGATCCAAAAACGAATTAGCTGGTTCTCGTCACCAAACCAACTCATCCACCAAGTTTATTCATAACTCGTCCATAACTTTTATAAATATCTAGTTATATATCGCCTTTTTCCCGACCTCTCAATGGTGATCACGAATCACTTAAAAAATTAAATAATTCTCATATCCGAATTCATATTCAGATCTTCACCAAATCGAATCGTCCTCATCACACACACAACCTGTCCACCAAGTTTCTCCAAATCCGTCCATAATTTTTTGAGATCTCCTGCTTTGTATCGTTT
>NC_136271.1:89069896-89147396 GCF_964187855.1 Myxine glutinosa | reverse complement strand
TGGCGTCTGTCAGGAACTGCTTTGAATAGGGCAGTTAAAATATCTCCAACTACTACCGTAGAGTGCAAACTACTGAGAGAGGTCTCGGAATGGTGCCTGAGGTTCCGCTCACCAGACAGCATTCCGCCATTGAATTTGTCTTTGTTCGAAGAACGAATGGTACAATGGCACATCTGATACCTACCAACATTTTACACCGAGTGTTTTGGGACAGCGACACTATTACATATCAAAGTTGTCAATTAGTCATCATGATCAACATCCCTTGGAGTGTCCACTGCTCTCCATGATGCAGAAGCACTTTCTTTGTGAGGGTTATACTGGGTCGTTTGCTGTGGTCTTCCAGCAGTTAGTGTTAGGGTTAGATCTAGAGTTAGGGTTACAGCTAGAGTTAAGGTTAAAGCTGGAGGTAGAGCTGGAGGTACAGTTCGAGTTAGAGCTAGAGTTAGCACTAGAGCTGGAGTTAGAGTTAGGATTAGGGTTAGAGTTAGAGTTAGGGATAGAGTTAGGGATAGAGTTAGGGATAGAGCTAGAGTTTTTTGTTTTTTTTGTATACAACATCGAGGCTCGTGAAAGAGCGAACATTATTCACACAAAAAGTCAAACCGACAAATAAAACACAAAATAATGGGAGCGGTGGACAAGATGGGGAGAGAGGGGGGAAGGACACAAACACAACATTTGAGAGCAGGGACATTGAGAGAAATGTGGGAGGGAGAGGGCTTGGGGGGAGGTGGGAAAGGTATAAAACATATGGACACTGCAAGGACTTCCAGGAAAGAAGTTGGAATTTCAAAAAAAGTGTATCTGGGGTGAATTAACGGGGGTAGAAAAGATCAAGGTTTTGGATGGGGGAAGATAAGAGATGGTGGTGAACAGCTGTTTTAAAGACCTGGAGGGAGGAGTGGGATTGAAGGGAGTAGGGGAGTTTGTTCCAGAGGTGGGAGAAAAGGGGAATGAAAGAGTGAAGGTGAGCAGAGAGAATAGATTTTGGCAGTTTAACCATAAGAGGGTTGCTGGCAGATCTTGTGCGACCTGTAGGAATATTTGGGGGGCAGAGCACAGAGAAAGCTGGGGGAGCAAGGCCAGAGAGGAGTCGGTAGAAGACAGAAAGACCACCAACCTGCCTGCGGTGAGTGAGTGAAAGGCCATCGGAGTTAGCTTCATCGCAGGAGATTCCAATGATTCTGAAAACTTTGGTTTCACAACGTGAAGCCGAGCTAGGTGTGAGGCAGGAGCACCGGCCCAGAGGGGGTAACAGTATTCCATTGAGCTGCGGATGAAAGCCTTGTATGTGGTGAGGAGCTCAGGTATGCCAAGGAAGGACTTCGCACGACGGAGGATGCCCAGTCGACGACTGGCTTTGGAGGCCAGTTGGGAAATGTGGTTTTCCCAAGAAAGATCATGGCAGATAGTGAGACCCAAAAGCTTGAGTGACAGAACTTCTTGGAGAGGATTGTTGAGAAAGTAGATGGGAGGGTTTTCCAGTCGGTCTTTTCGGGTAGACATAGTAAGAGTGTGAGATTTGTCAGGATTGAAAGACATGTTCCACTTGTTTGACCAGTCTGTGATTTTGTCCAGGTCTGCAGAGAGTGAGGAGGCTGCAGACTGCCGATCTGAGGGATGAGGAATGGAGCGGCAGCGAGTGGAGTCATCAGCAAAGAGATAGAGAGGATTTTCCAGTCGGAGAGATCATTGATGAAGACCAGAAATAGCACAGGGCCCAGAAAACTACCTTGGCGAACTCCAGCCAGGACAGGAAGGGGAGATGAGAGAAATCCATTCAGGGCCACACGTTGACTACGACCAGAGAGAAAGTACGCAAGCCATGCGTGGTGATTTCCATGGATACCATAGGAGGAGAGTTTGGTGAGCAGAGCTGGGTGCCAGACCGTATCGAAGGCATGTGATATGTCAAGGGAGACATCTCTGATTTCCTGTTTGGCATTGAGGACCTCCATCCATTGTTGAGACAGCAGAAGCAACATGTCCAGAGTAGAATGACCTGGTCTGAATCCAAATTGATGATCGCAGATCAAGCCATTGGAGAAGAAGAAGGATTTGATATCCGAAGCAACGATGGATTCCTCCATGACTTTGCTGATAATTGGGAGCAGGCTGATTGGTCTGTAGTTGCAAGGATATGTTTTTTCACCTTTTTTGTGTAAAGCGGTAATGTTTGCTGATTTCCAAGATGCTGGCAAATGACCTTGAGCAAAAGAGAGGGTGAAAAGAACAGAGGGTGAGATGGAGTGGCAGAGCAGGATTTTAGGACCCGTGGGCTGATGCCGTCTGGTCCAGTTGCAGAATCCGAGTCGAGGTTTGACAAAAACTTCTCCACCTTGTCAGGAGAGAAGGACACAGAGTCCAGGAGCAGTTGGGTTCGACTGGGCAAGGTGGGAACAGAGAGAGATGGGTTTGGGACACAAGATTTTGAGGCAAACACAGAGTTGAGGCATTCGGCTTTGTCACGTGCGGTGTCAACTGTGTAGCCTTTTGAGGTAAGGGAGGGGATGGAGGAGGAACAAACACCAGAAACGGATTTGACCAGATGCCACCAGGATTTGGAGGAAGGAGACAGGTTTGAGAGTTCATTCTTGTGTGGAGAGATAGTGCTTCCTGGCACTCCTGAGGGTAGACACACACTTGTTCTGAGCTTGGTGGAAGGAACTGAGATTGCCTTCAGTTGGATTTGCCTTCCAAGAGGCAACAGGCAAGTTGTTTCAGGGCAACTGCCTCACCACAAGATTCAGTGTACCATGGACGGGAGGAAGGGTAAGACAACTTAAGACGAGATGGGATAAATCTGTGCATGAGAGAGAGCAGTTTGCTTTGGAAGAATTCCCAGGAAGAATTGATGACCGAGGCAGTAGAGATGGGAGACCAGTCCAGATGATTGATGGCTGCTTGCAGACCGTGCCAGTCAGCCTGAGTGAAATGCCAGACTCGTCGGCGCCGAGGAGGCTCTCTGAGAATGGCCAGAGAGATGTCCACTTTAAACTCTCGCTTAAAGCTGGAGTTGGGGTTGGAGTTGGGGTTGGAGTTGGGGTTGGGGTTGGAGTTGGGGTTGGAGTTGGGGTTGGAGTTGGAGTTGGGGTTGGAGTTGGAGTTGGAGTTGGGGTTGGAGTTAGGGTTGGAGTTAGGGTTGGAGTTAGGGTTGGAGTTAGGGTTGGAGTTAGGGTTGGAGTTAGGGTTGGAGTTAGGGTTGGAGTTAGGGTTGGAGTTAGGGTTGGAGTTAGGGTTGGAGTTAGGGTTGGAGTTAGGGTTGGAGTTAGGGTTGGAGTTAGGGTTGGAGTTAGGGTTGGAGTTAGGGTTGGAGTTAGGGTTGGAAGGACTTGTAATTTATCGAGTGTTCTGGTGATAGCTCACCTCTCTCAAGGAACGACACTGAGAGATCGCTAACATCTACGAACTAGTGCTGGTCACGTCCTTCAGCTTAACATCCTTCCAATGATGCCTCAACCTTGCCTGGAAAACACCAGGGTGAGAGTTTATAGCTGGGCCGTGATTCAAAACCAGGCTGGACAGCTCAAAGCTATACTGCCAGCAGCACAGCTGTCAACAAATGAATCTGTATATTTTCTTACTGTACCAATAATTTGGTGATAGATTGCACCAAGCGTGTGGATCATTTGCAATTTTACAGGGTAGTAACTAACACAACCAAGGCAATTACACTCAGGAAGTAGCTAACACAACCAAGGCAATTACAATCAGGAAGTAGCTAACACAACCAAGGTAATTACACTCAGGAAGGAGCTAACACAACCAAGGTAATTACACTCAGGAAGGAGCTAACACAACCAAGGCAATTACACTCAGGAAGGAGCTAACACAACCAAGGCAATTACACTCAGGAAGGAGCTAACACAACCAAGGTAATTACACTCAGGAAGGAGCTAACACAACCAAGGCAATTACACTCAGGAAGGAGCTAACACAACCAAGGCAATTACACTCAGGAAGGAGCTAACACAACCAAGGCAATTACAATCAGGAAGTAGCTAACACAACCAAGGTAATTACAATCAGGAAGTAGCTAACACAACCAAGGCAATTACAATCAGGAAGTAGCTAACACAACCAAGGTAATTACACTCAGGAAGTAGCTAACACAACCAAGGCAATTACAATCAGGAAGGAGCTAACACAACCAAGTCAATTACACTCAGGAAGTAGCTAACACAACCAAGGCAATTACACTCAGGAAGGAGCTAACACAACCAAGGCAATTACACTCAGGAAGGAGCTAACACAACCAAGGCAATTACACTCAGGAAGTAGCTAACACAACCAAGGCAATTACACTCAGGAAGTAGCTAACACAACCAAGGCAATTACAATCAGGAAGGAGCTAACACAACCAAGGTAATTACACTCAGGAAGGAGCTAACACAACCAAGGTAATTACACTCAGGAAGTAGCTAACACAACCAAGGTAATTACACTCAGGAAGTAGCTAACACAACCAAGGCAATTACACTCAGGAAGTAGCTAACACAACCAAGGCAATTACAATCAGGAAGTAGCTAACACAACCAAGGCAATTACAATCAGGAAGTAGCTAACACAACCAAGGTAATTACACTCAGGAAGTAGCTAACACAACCAAGGTAATTACACTCAGGAAGTAGCTAACACAACCAAGGTAATTACACTCAGGAAGTAGCTAACACAACCAAGGCAATTACACTCAGGAAGTAGCTAACACAACCAAGGCAATTACACTCAGGAAGTAGCTAACACAACCAAGGCAATTACAATCAGGAAGGAGCTAACACAACCAAGTCAATTACACTCAGGAAGTAGCTAACACAACCAAGGTAATTACACTCAGGAAGTAGCTAACACAACCAAGGCAATTACAATCAGGAAGTAGCTAACACAACCAAGGCAATTACACTCAGGAAGTAGCTAACACAACCAAGGCAATTACACTCAGGAAGTAGCTAACACAACCAAGGCAATTACACTCAGGAAGTAGCTAACACAACCAAGGCAATTACACTCAGGATGTAGCTAACACAACCAAGGTAATTACACTCAGGAAGTAGCTAACACAACCAAGGTAATTACAATCAGGAAGTAGCTAACACAACCAAGGCAATTACAATCAGGAAGTAGCTAACACAACCAAGGTAATTACACTCAGGAAGTAGCTAACACAACCAAGGCAATTACACTCAGGAAGTAGCTAACGCAACCAAGAAAATTACACTCAGGAAGTAGCTAACGCAACCAAGGTAATTACAATCAGGAAGTAGCTAACACAACCAAGGTAATTACACTCAGGAAGTAGCTAACACAACCAAGGCAATTACACTCAGGAAGTAGCTAACGCAACCAAGGCAATTACAATCAGGAAGTAGCTAACACAACCAAGGTAATTACACTCAGGAAGTAGCTAACACAACCAAGGCAATTACACTCAGGAAGTAGCTAACGCAACCAAGAAAATTACACTCAGGAAGTAGCTAACGCAACCAAGGTAATTACACTCAGGAAGTAGCTAACACAACCAAGGCAATTACACTCAGGAAGTAGCTAACACAACCAAGGCAATTACAATCAGGAAGTAGCTAACACAACCAAGGTAATTACAATCAGGAAGTAGCTAACACAACCAAGGTAATTACAATCAGGAAGTAGCTAACACAACCAAGGCAATTACACTCAGGAAGTAGCTAACACAACCAAGGCAATTACAATCAGGAAGTAGCTAACACAACCAAGGTAATTACAATCAGGAAGTAGCTAACACAACCAAGGTAATTACAATCAGGAAGTAGCTAACACAACCAAGGCAATTACACTCAGGAAGTAGCTAACACAACCAAGGCAATTACAATCAGGAAGTAGCTAACACAACCAAGGCAATTACACTCAGGAAGTAGCTAACACAACCAAGGCAATTACACTCAGGAAGTAGCTAACACAACCAAGG
Source organism: Myxine glutinosa (assembly GCF_964187855.1). NCBI lineage: Eukaryota > Metazoa > Chordata > Myxini > Myxiniformes > Myxinidae > Myxine > Myxine glutinosa. The sequence goes on along the minus strand of NC_136271.1, from coordinate 89,141,452 downwards.
CAATTACACTCAGGAAGTAGCTAACACAACCAAGGCAATTACACTCAGGAAGTAGCTAACACAACCAAGGCAATTACAATCAGGAAGTAGCTAACACAACCAAGGCAATTACACTCAGGAAGTAGCTAACACAACCAAGGCAATTACACTCAGGAAGTAGCTAACACAACCAAGGCAATTACAATCAGGAAGTAGCTAACACAACCAAGGCAATTACAATCAGGAAGTAGCTAACACAACCAAGGCAATTACACTCAGGAAGGAGCTAACACAACCAAGGCAATTACACTCAGGAAGTAGCTAACACAACCAAGGCAATTACACTCAGGAAGTAGCTAACACAACCAAGGCAATTACACTCAGGAAGTAGCTAACACAACCAAGGCAATTACACTCAGGAAGTAGCTAACACAACCAAGGCAATTACAATCAGGAAGTAGCTAACACAACCAAGGCAATTACAATCAGGAAGTAGCTAACGCAACCAAGGCAATTACACTCAGGAAGGAGCTAACACAACCAAGGCAATTACACTCAGGAAGTAGCTAACACAACCAAGGCAATTACACTCAGGAAGGAGCTAACACAACCAAGGCAATGGTTTGTCCGCACATGCGCAGAGAGGACTGAAATGTTTTTTTTTTGTTTTTTTAAACTTTCTGCCCAACTGGTGAACAAACAACATAATCATTACATACAGGAATTTTACAGTTTTTAAGGGCGTTATAAAAGACATGAACAGGCACAAATAACTAATGTAACGTGGTCGATAACATGGCGTATAAGACGCAGCATCATCGGCGGTGATCAGCATCATCAGAGGTCATCATCGGACCTCTGAAAAAAATTTTTATACAACCATTAAAATCTTTATTTTCTTTCAATTGAATTATGTACTTGAACACTGTAGAACACAAATCATCTCATCTTTTTAGCACTTTCAAAACCCTTCTGTTTCGCAGTACTTGTACAAAATATTACAGCATTTTACGTCATCACGACCAATCAAATCTACCGCGTGGAGACTCGCCCATGTCCTTGTTTCCCAAGACAGCGTGCGGTATAAAGGTATTTTAAGAACTATCTATTGTAGACTTTTCTGTAGACTTTTTACATTTAAGATACTCACGGCAAATGTATTTACAGAGTCTTCCCATCCATGATCAGATTAATTCTTGCACCTGGAAATTTTGTTTTCTCAATATACAGTCCATGCCATGTTGGTGCACTGGCACAACTTTTGTTGTTTTACAATCATTTATTTTCACCCTCCTGAACATTACATATTACATCATTATACTCCTGTTCATGCACCTCGATATCATTGATTTCCATGATAAATTTCACCAGATAGTATTGTGCCATTAGCAGTACAGAAAGCTTTTTGTTCACCCCCGCCATTCACTGTAGTCACATATTTTGCACGTTAATGCTTTTGATGCCAAATAGCTTCGCAACGATAAGCTAGCTTGTTTTCAGAAAATATAAATAAATAGATAAACTCTTAGTCTGGGCCATGGGTGGTTCGAAGCTCGGCCGAGTCATATCAAAGCCTTCAAAAATGGTATGTTTCTGCTTACTAGCTTGATGCTTGGCATTTTAAAAAGGATAGAGCATAGACAAACAAACATTGTGCAGGGATGATGGGACTACCGTATTTTCCGGTGTATCAACCGCACCCGTGTATCAACCGCACCCCCGATTTTCGACTTCAAAAAAAAAGAAAAAAAAGTGCGTGCTGCGCAGAGCGTCGCAAGTGCCTCGGGCAACTTCACCCATTTTACGTTGGCCATTCATGGCGGCCATTGTGTGAGATTTTTCCCGCTGAAATCTGTATTGATTCGTGCTAGAATCGGCTTGAAATGCCTATTGTGATCGCATCGATAGCCCGTGAGGGCTCTTCCGAGACGGTGAAGGACTGGTTTGCGTGCAATATCGAGTTGGATGTTACAATCTCGGACTTCTATGCAGAGTTCTCAGACGGCAAGTATGATGGGGATAGGGAGCCATTGCCAGACGATACACGCGGTACTTTTGTCAAAGTATTCGCCGGCCCCAGTAAAACTGACATGACGAAAGTTTCACCAGCTTGCAAAGTTTCTGATGTGACAAAGACTCTTGGCTCATTTCTCAAATTTGTGTTGGCTGCAGACACGGCCACGGATCACAGGATGGAACCCGATGAATGAAGAAATAAAATCATTTTGAGGAGAAAGGAGTCTTTATTTCATATTTTTCCATGTCAACAAAACTCAATGGAAAGTAGGAAAAAAATATAAAAAATAAAAATAAAAACCTCCCTCCCTACCCGAACTTTTGAGAAAAAAGGACGCTCAATAACTTTTTATTTTTATGTGGCCTTACTGCGGCGTTGGTTAGACAATAGATACGTCATAATGTCCCATGCAAAACATCCTGTTTACCATGTTGACGCTTTTGTTTTGTGACTTAATCCTGTCTTTATTTAGCACACTCTATTCACTATGTGACCTGTCATTCAAAGAGGACTAGTGAAAGTAGACATTTTCACAAACACGCATAGAAAAATCAAATATTACAAACTTCAAACTTTCTTGTATTTTGACTGGCAGCAGTAATCGGCGTTGAACCTACCTTAGTAACGTAATTGACGATCATTCATCATTGTATCCCCGCAACACCAAAGTAATGTAAAGATTACGTCCCGTTGATATGACAGTTTTTCAATGCACAAATTTTTCTGTTACTGTGTATCAACCGCACCCCCTTTTTTAGGGTTTTCCCATCGGTAAAAAACCACGGTTGATACACCGGAAAATACGGTAATGGCTTCTTCCCGTGTTGGAATTTCCTTTTGTAGGAGCTCTTTTTAACTCTAAAATATCAGTCAATCAATCATGGGGATTCATGCTTCCATTGACTACAGATTCAACCAAAGAACTATGAGGTCTGACAATGAAGTTCCAGGATTAAAGGAATACAAGATTTTATTGTAAACGTTCCAATTATGTTCAGTGGTCACCTTCAAAGTCATCTCACTGGGAGTCTATGCACGCTTGCCAACATTGCTGCCATGTTTTAAAGCACCCTTGGATGTCGTATCTGAAAGGCCGTTTATCTCAATGGTCACAGCTCTTTGGATCTCTTCTATTGAGGCAAAAGTGTTTTCTCTCATTTGCGTTTCAGAAGTCGGTCAAATCCGACCAAATCTTACTCTTTCGACATTTTCGTCAATTTTGAAAATTGATGAGTGTCCCAACCACATGTCATCATTCACACCCATTCTCCCTTCCGCAAATCTCTTAGCCCACTCAAACACACGTTATCTTGATATTGCGTCTTCCACGTACAACACCTTCAACTTATCAAAAATGTACATGCCATCATCTTTTATTTTTACCAAAAACTTGATAATGATTCTCTCTTCTATAAATTTGTTGTTCATCTTCAAAACACGATTGCAACACTTGCAATTTTAACAAAACACCAGTACAGCTACAAAACACAGCCGATCAATACAACAGCTAACAGTACTGACAGGACGATTACGGTGTACGTCCAATTACGAAACCCAAGCCAGTGCTCTCACCTGTCAAGAAAAAAAACATCAGTCCTGGAACTTCATTGCCAGACCTCGTATATTCTCTTTACAGATGATCAACAAATATCAAAAGAGAGAAAGCCTGGTCACTCAACTTGGCAGCATTTTAACAATGCGGGTTTAATTCACTACATTACAACACACTATAATTATATGAATGAATGAATGACTTCTTGCATCTGGTGTGTTTTACTTACATTATCCAATGGTATTACTTACTTACCTACTTACTTATTAGCCTGTCTGTCTGCCTGTACAGCAGTGTGTGTGTGTGTGTGTGTGTGTGTGTACAGTCATGGCCAAAAATATTGGCTCCCTTGCACCTTTTTCAAATAATGCACCATTTCTTCCAGAAAATTGTTGAAATAAAAAAATATTTTGGGATCCACATATGTATTTCTTTGGTTTGCAGTGGAACAAAACAAAAAAGCTGAAAAAATTACTAAATCTTCGCTTATTCCACACAGAAATCCTAAAATGGCCTGGACAACATTATTGGCACCTTTTAGAAGTTGTTAGAAATAATTAGATTTCAAGCAGGTGATTCTCCTTTACTTTGGAATTGAACTCACCTATGATGAGATGCAGGTGCCTGCAATATAAAAATGACTCATTCAACCAGTTTGAATAGAGAAAAGGATTAATTCTGCTGTTTTGTGTCAATGTGTGAAGCACAATGAACATGGAGAAAAGAAATAAAACCAGAGAATTGTCTGAGGATGTCAGACACAAGATTGTAGCCAAGCATGGACAATCTCAAAGCTATAAGTCCATCTCCAGAGACCTTGATGTTCCTGTATCCACCGTATGCAATGTTATCAGGAAGTTTAAGGCCCATGGCAGTGGTACCAAATATTAAGTCTTGGGTGTCAATAATTTTGTCAAAGCCCTTTCTTTTTATTTTCTGATTTAAAAGAATATATTAAGTTCTGAATCAAAAACAAAGGTTCTGTTATATTAACAGTGAAATAAAGAATGGTGGAGACCAAAATATTTTAAAATTTTAACAATTTTCTGGAAGAAATGGTGCATTATTCGAAAAAAAGTGCAAGGGTGCCAATATTTTTGGCCATGACTGTATGTGTGTGTGTCATTGGTTGTGATCTCCATATATTGGTTCCACATCAAAGTATCCAACTGTGTGTGAGACTGAGTGAGTGTGTGTGTGTGTGAGTGAGTGAGTGAGTGTGTGTGTGAGAGCGAGTGAGTGAGTGAGTGAGTGAGAGAGAGAGAGAGAGAGAGGAGAGAGAGAGAGAGAGAGAGAGAGAGAGAGAGAGAGAGAGAGAGAGTCAGTGTGTGAGAGTCAGTGTGTGTGTGAGAGTGAGAGTGAGTGAGTGAGTGAGTGAGTGAGTGTGTTCAGCCTTCAAAGTGGGAAGCACCCTAGCTTGTATTTGGTCGTTGGGATTGTTGCTTCCATATTGGTCTGGCTTAATCTGGCCCTTCCTAATCCCATTTCCTTTCCATTCCTAATCCTATGGGATAACATTGGAAATGGTCAAGAAATGAAAGTTGAATAAATTTAACCTTGGTTGCTGTCAATAGGCATATTCCAGTTTCAAGGACACATTACTACTACTTATTGTTCTTCTTTGAAACCCAACTTAATGCTGGCTTCTTGCAGAGTGGCCCATGAGTCTAAATTTGGCCTACACTTTTCATGAAGAGGCTGGCTAGCCATGATGTTTGACTCGAGCTGATTTATTCAGGGTGCCGACGATAACTCAGCTACTCTTTCCAAAAGAGACAATGGGATCTTTAAAGCTCACCAGCTAATGCTATCAAACAAGACATCCAGCTTAAGGTCAATCCAAGGGATGCCACGTTTTGTGTTGCAATGCCCTGCCTGCTGAAAACACTAATCTGACAGTTTATATCTGGGCCTGAAGTCACACCCAAAATAGGGCAATTGTTCACAGTACAATGAGACATTTTCTATCCACGGTACTGCATGTTAAACATACAGCTTAAAAACACCTTCGAAATAGGAAAAGCCCCGATGATTTGAAGTACCCAAGAGATGGAGAGCTGCACATAACATAATCAGTTATGAAGCACATGAAGCAAAATGAAGCTGCATATGAGGCAAAAATCCTGAAGCATTTATACCATACCACTGGTAGGTGGTGGGAGCCTGGTGTTGGCTTTGCGTTTAGGGTGCCGGCTTGGGATCCTAGGATCCTGGGTTCGAATCCCGGTCGATCACTGAATTAACGCATGGGGGGTTGACTCAGCCTGTCATCCTTCCGAGGTCGGCAAATTGAGTACAAGTTCACTGGTAATTCCCTGTGTGTCGCAAGAGGCGACTAACAGGGTTGGTGGCAGGAAGGGCATCCGGCCATAAAACATCGCTTCAAAAAGGGGACCATGGTGCCCGAAAAAGGCCAACCCCTGCTCTGCAGGGAAAAATGGCCTCTAAAGGTGGTTCTTTCACTGGTAGGTGGTGGTGGAGTATGAAAAAGACCATAATCCCAAAAGGGTGGAATGCACCAATGTTAATCAGGTTCGTGCAGGGTATGCCTGGCTTTAGATCTCTGCAGTAATACACAAACCTTACAACGTTTCGTTTTGGAGCCTCTTCAAGCAGTTATCCATGTGAAACATGTTCGACATCATCAGAACTCCAGATAATATTAAGCATCAGCAAATGTGACCTCCAAATGGCACCCTCATTATTAACTCGTGAACAATTCTTCAATATCAAAGTGACTCCGAAACGTAATGTCGCATTCACCAGGGGATTAAGATCCCCCAAGGTGACGGGTGGCCAATCGAGCTTACCTCCGAGGCGTTCAGTCAACCTATGGCGGTGTTAATATGCGCGGCAGCACATAGGGCAGTGAGCGCTTACCTGCACGGTCGGGCGCGGCACAGGGTTTCTCCGATCCACCAGCAATTAAACGGGACAGGACAAAGAATGAAGGTTCAACAGATAAAGGATTCAATAAAAATAATGGCAGGGAACAAGAAATGTACAGGACTAAAATTCCTATTTGGGGCACCCCCACACGGACTTGTAAAACAGCACAAGGGGATAAATAACTGAAAGTAATAAATGTGTGTGTAATGAATGTTAGCGGGTACTCAGCTCTGGTCCCCTTGACCATCCGGGGTCGTCGCAGGGCCCACGTCCCTGCACGGGAAAACACGCTTTGGCGCCAAGCCGCGTTCACCGCCACGCCGACGCAAGGCGAACAGGTCCTCGTTCCGTCCTCGTCCCACGCTCCACAAAGCCCCGAGGTCTCTCAGGCGCACACAGCCGCCACAAAGTCAGCACCAACGAACCAGGGAAAGGATGCGTCCACTCCTCCACGCAGCCAGGAACAGATTGCACGCCACCGCCAAGAGCGAGCCTGAGATGCCACCACACATGAGTACCCAGCGCAAGAGGGAGAAAATGGCCGTCCTCAGCCTTTTTGTTCCCCGGTCTCAAACGTCATCCGATGACGGCCGCGCGTGCTCCAATCAAAGAGTCCATCTCATCGCTCCATGGTACCGACCAATCATCACCTTTTGAAGCGGGGCCTCACAGCCCTGCTTGCTTGGTGTTGCGATGACTCGGCTGGCGGCGCCTACAGTACTTGAATGTCCTGGTTCCGGTTACTTTATTTAATGTTTCTAATTACGCGTCGATCGCTTGGCTGGTAGTGTGTGTAGTGTAGTGTCATAAGGAACAAGGGAAAAGTGAAAAATCACAGAGGTCATTTACAAACAGGTGATTTACCCTTAACCCCTAAGCTATATAACACAAGAGCCACCCTCCATATGGCCACACGTCACACTTAATCCGAACACACGGAGCTGACTTAAGTTACAGGAAGTGGCGACACGACATCTGGAGCATGGTAATCTACACAATCCTACCTGGCCCTAAGGTATTTCATTGGCTACCCCCCATAAACGTAACAGTAATGCATAAAGAAGCCGCCGGAAAACCTTTTGCTCATCCCAATCGAAGTAAGGTTGGGACACTGTCTCATTAGTTCAGCATCCTTTCTGTAAGCCTCAACTAGACATATCGATTGATCAGAGGGGCTGCAGAAGCGGCTGCGATTGGGGTCACAGAAAGGTTACAAGTCAAATCTAGAGCAGAGGATTTGAAATTTGATGTTTAACAAGCACAACATGAACGTGACGAAGTGTTTATGCAAGATAAGCAAGCATAATCTCCCTCTGGTATTCTCTGCTTGTTCAACACCTTTCAAAGCAACTATTTTGCAGTTGATTTGGGCAACCGCACACTCTATACCAACAGTGAGTGGCAACGTTACACACCACAAGGCATTGTGCTCTTTGATCGCATGGCTTTAATGGTTGTAGAGCCCTCCATAAGTCAATCTTTTTTGTTTTTTACTGTCTGATTTAATTTACCTGTCAGTCTGATGTTTGATTTCGTACAACAGGTTACCCTTTTGCTACAAGGTGCAATCAAAATTTCCTCAAGCTGACAGGATAGCTCGGGGGTCACGTACTTGTGCCTTGAGCTGTCTCGTTTGGGTTACAATCACGTGCCAGCTATAAACTGTCATGGCGGTTACTTTACAGCCAGGTCGTTGCATCAATGAGAATGCTGCCCCTAGGAGGACATACTAAGATGGATACTCCATCTGCTAGCATTCATTTATGGATGTGAAACATTCCATGGTACCTATTCATTGGTGGAGATTGTGTGTTGCTATCCTTGCCAAATTCTACATTTCTGCCCTGACCTTTAGGGAAAGTGGGGGAGGTGTTGAGGGGGTGGTGGTGGTGATGGTAAGCACCGTAACAGAGGCATTGCCACACACCATGGAATAATTCAAATCCACAGCCAGCTGCTGGAGAAGCATCAATGGATGAAAAGCATGACATTGAGCACGCAAAGGTGAGGCAAGGTGTGCAGAGTAATCCAATGGAATAATCTGCAAAAAAAAATAATCAAACTTTCATTTTTCAATCGCTGAAAGGTCAAATAAATACATCGTGAAAAAGAAAATGGAATGTGATGGGGAAAGGTGATCATGTGAGGACTATGAGCAAATGTAAACCGACCAATTTCACCAAATGTAGTGGTGAGAAGTTTCCCCCTCCAAAAAAGACCCAATAATGATTGAAGCATCAATGCCAAATGAATTGGGTTGAAACCAAGAAGAAAAACCAAAACAACGAAGTATCAAGACACCGCTGAGGAGCGGAGCTTCCATCAGAGTCCGATCCAACCCCCTGCCCCCCTCTCTCCCACACTCCCAAAACCCCCATCACCCCAAATCTATTTCCTCGTATAAAATCAAGTTTAATCAGCTTGGTAGTACACAAAGCTGAAGGCCACACATTCTGCCATTTGCATCGCTGCTTTGAAGATGGTTCCGAGGGATCGAGGCTTATTGCCCGTTATCACCTTGTGCCACACCACCTTCATAATTGCGATAAAAAGGGATTCCCTGAGTCAGTAAATGATGACCACAGCGACAGCAGGGGTCTCACAAATCCCCTGGAAATGTTTAAAGCATGTCCGCCTTGGAGCACCTGGAACGAACAGCTGAGAAGCCGCATCGCCTTGGAAACAGAGTCATGCCTGTCTGGAGATTTGGCTGCCGAGACGTGACTTTTAACAAATATGAAAGCAAAGTCTGGAATTGTGAAAGTCCCCTGGGGTCTCCATTCCCACACATATCTGCAAGATGGATCAAATGACTGCTGTAATGAGCAAGTGCAACCACAAGTTGGACCATTTTAACTCGAATCTACATTTTGTTGCACTCCTTGGTGATAATGGCACACCATCCCAAGAGCTCCAGAACTGCAAATTTATGTCTCCCACCTGGAGTTGCCACTCAAAATATTTTTAAAACCTCAGCATGACAATAGTTGTCCCTGCATTTCATCTATAACCACAGATAATGAAGCCCTTGTATCTACTGTGACCCCCCTCCTACCCAAGGGGACTGGCTGCAGAACCACAAAGGACGTGAATAGGTAAAGAAGACAACACAAGATGGCATTGCTTGTGACAGTGTTCTACATTGGCAAAGGGTACGCTTTCTTAGTGATCAGACAGGTGACATACGTCAGCTTTCTCAGAAAAAATGCAAACGTCAGGTGAACAAGCAGTCAAATTTGTGGCCTTTTTATATGGGTTCTAAGCATGACAGGAAACATGCTAGAACATGACCGCAGGTGAAAAGTGAATGCTTCGTCACTCTCACTTGGGAAAAGCAGACAAACAGGCCGGTAGTGTCACCAAAAGGGTGGTTAATTTGCTCTCACTCCAGGCTACATGCTACCTGCAATTACCTGCTACAGGAGTACAGCGTGCCGACCTCTAAATTCTCAGGCTCGTGCTGGTGAAAAGGAAAAACGTGTTGTTATTGTAGCTCGTAATAATAAAAATAACAATAATAACTATAGAATTCATGGACCACCTTACCGCACGCAATCTTGAGATAAATATAATAAGAATATAAAGGAAACATATAATACAACAACAACAACAACAACAACAACATGGGCGGGTTCTTTGAGCAGAAAATTTGATTGGTCGTGATGACGTAACATGCCATAATATTTTGTCCAAGTACTGATAAACGGAAGGGTTTTCAAACTGCGAAGAAGGTGATTTGTGTTCTTCAGTATTCAAGTATATAATTATATTTAAATAAATGCATATTTTAAAGGTCGTAGAAAAACAATTCCATAAGCCTTCCGCCATTGACGCAGTGCCGATTACACCACCTTATCTAACACGTTACATTAGTTGTTCGCGCCTGGTGTTTGTGTCCTTTATGGCGTCCTTAAAACCGGTAAGTTTCATGTTTGGATGATATTCAATCTTGTTTGATTTCCAGGCCGGCAGAGTAAAATCATAATATTAATAATAAAAATATCGCACCCTTGTCCGAAGGAAGCGGTTCAGTTTGGCATTTTTAATACGATATAGGCAAAGGCTAGAAACTAACGAAGCCCATTAGGATTACCCTTTAAAGCCCCTCGGATTCTTTTAGAATTAACCTTTAGAATTACCCTTTAAAATGACCCATTAGAACCCTCTAGAAATAAACACGGTGGGTTAGAAAGGTTCTTCTTCTTCATTCTTGACGGAACGGAAGGACATAGCCAAATAGTGAAGCAGCTTAACTGCTTAAAAAATTCTCTCTCCTCTCTGCGCAAGTGTGATGAGGACAAAGTCAGAGCCAGAGTACTATTAACTGCAGGTTCGTTTTCCGATTCATACAACTTAAATTACATTGTTCCTCAATCATAAAATGACATTTGTGGACAAAAGGACAGACAAACAGAAGCGAATCAATTGTTTAATACTGCTTTTTGCTTCACGTGTGCAGGTTAATAATAATAATAATAATAATAATAATAATAATAATAATAATAATAATAACAAGAAAGACGACATGCAGAGCACGATACTTGCGAAATCCCTAAAACAAATTTCACCTTTTATAGGCGGTTGAATTCAAAGACCAAATATCCAAATAAATAAAAAATAAAAAAACACCTTTAGAGGCCATTTTTCCCCGCAAGCGGGGGTTGGCCTTTTTCGGGAACCGTGGTTGTTGTTGTTTTTTTTGGTCCCCTTTTTGAAGCAATGTTTTACGGCCGGATGCCCTTCCTGCCGCCAACCCTTTTTGCCGCCTTTTACGACAAGCAGGGAATTACCAGTGAACTGGTACTCAATTAGCCGACCTCGGAAGGATGACAGGCTGAGTCAACCCCCCTGGCGTTAATTCAGCGATCGACCGAGATTCGAACCCAGGATCCTAGGATCCTAAGCTGGCACCCTCGCCGCTAGCCCAACACCACGTTGACCCAACCCAAAGACCAAATATCCAAATAATGTTCAAATTTCAAGTAAATCAGATGAAAATTCAGGATTTTAGAAATTTCACCGAAGTTGTTGACCTTTGGCCTATGTTTACCTTTTGGCATATGTTGACCTAAAAATTATTGGTGTTTGAATTCAATGATCAAGTCTGCAAATCATTTTCAAATTTCAAGCAATTGGATGAAAATTGACAATTTTAGAAATTTGGCCTAAGTTGACCTTTTGACCTCAAAAATAAATGGTGGTTGAATTCAGTGACCTGATATGAATAACCTCTTCTAATTCCAAGTCAATCAGATGCAAATTGAGGAGTTTAGAAACTCTACCTATAAATTGTTGACCGGTGGCCTCTGTTGACCTTTTCACCTTTTGGCCTCAAAAACAATAGGCTTTTGGTCTTTTGGCATCAAAAAAGTGAAAAAACAACAGGTGGGATGGACAGGTGGGATGGATAGATGAAGACAGACAGACAGACGGAGAGCAAACCTATTTCACCCTCCGGGTAGTGGACTAATAATAAGTAGAACAAGTCAGGAGACGACGATGGTTCACGAGCGAGTGGTATTCAATGACAAAGGTCAAAACCGACATTGAAAATATATAAATAGGAATGTATTATCTGTTAGGAGACTAGTTAGCTGCACAATACTGAAAATTCGGTTCGATTCCGACAACTTTGAAAATTTGACCTTTGTGACCTTCAAAGGTCAAAGGTCGAAGATTCTGAAATTTGTTGGAAAACTTGTATTTCATGATGTATGTGAATGAATGAATGAATATCCCTGGTGTTGTGGTAATATAAGATCATGTACGTCATTTCACCCTATCAGGAAGCGAACAATGTAATAAAACCATCAAAAATCGACTTTTCTAAATTTCGTGACCTTGTGACCTTGACCTTGGGGCGAAAATGAAAAATCGAGCTCCGTGGGGCTAGATACATGACATTGGCCTAACCAAATACCGAAACCCCTGTCAGATTCCACCAACTCTCTCGGAGAAGATGTAGCTTGAACTCGATTACCCCCTAAAAAGACATCTTTTTCGGTCGTGGCTCCGCCCACAACGGGCGCAATATGCCCACTCTAGGCAGGACACAACTAGATCATGATATCAACCTCCCACCCAAGTTTCATCAAGATCGGATGATATCATCGGGTAGTTATGCTGCGGACAGACAGACACACAGACACACACCCATGATGAATATAGTGGTCACTCTGTTTGATAACTCGTGAACCAATAATAATATCTAAATTCTGAAGTAATGACAAAACTACAAGTGTTCCCATCTGAACCGATGGCTCATGATGCCGGAAACCCAGGAACAAATGTTGAGTGCCAGATGTATTTGTTCATTGTCAATGTACACCTTGCCCTCAATCTGCAAGGGGTTGCATTCTCATTCATCCGGATCTTCACCAAAATTAAATTGGCTTGTTCGTGTTACCTACCCAACTCATCCACCAAGTTTTGGCATAACTCGTCCACAACTTTTTGAGATATACTGCTTACAGACAGACGGACAAACAGGGGGTGAAAACGTAAGATAACCTCCTTCCACCTTCGGTGGCAGAGGTAATAAAGGCACCAGTTGGCACGGAGGCCATGCAGACCCCAGCCCGATCCATGCAGACCCCGGCCCGATCCATGCAGACCCCGGCCCGATCCATGCAGACCCCGGCCCGATCCATGCAGACCCCGGCCCGATCCATGCAGACCCCGGCCCGATCCATGCAGACCCCGGCCCGATCCATGCAGACCCCGGCCCGATCCATGCAGACCCCGGCCCGATCCATGCAGACCCCGGCCCGATCCATGCAGACCCCGGCCCGATCCATGCAGACCCCGGCCCGATCCATGCAGACCCCGGCCCGATCCATGCAGACCCCGGCCCGGTCCATGCAGACCCCGGCCCGATCCATGCAGACCCCGGCCCGATCCATGCAGACCCCGGCCCGATCCATGCAGACCCCGGCCCGATCCATGCAGACCCCGGCCCGATCCATGCAGACCCCGGCCCGATCCATGCAGACCCCGGCCCGATCCATGCAGACCCCGGCCCGATCCATGCAGACCCCGGCCCGATCCATGCAGACCCCGGCCCGATCCATGCAGACCCCAGCCTGATCCATGCAGACCCCAGCCTGATCCATGCAGACCCCGGCCTGATCCATGCAGACCTCGGCCTGATCCATGCAGACCCCAGCCTGATCCGTACAATATCGAAAAACTCCCAGGAAAAGCGAAATTTGAGGATTAAAAAAAAAATTAACCATGCAGTTGCGGAACCACCTAGATGGAAGACGTGCAGACTGAAGTCAAAGTGTATTTCCTGATTGGAATGATTTTCAATTTTGCATGTCCTTGCAATGCAACATCAAACAGCGAGATCTTTACCATCCACAAACTAATGCCAGCAGACGAGATCCCAGATTTACGTCCATCCAAGGGACGGCCTACACATTGATAGATCATCATTCCTATGAAACACCGGAATAACAGTTCATAGCTGGCTCGAGATTCAAACCCAGGCTAGAACAGCTTATAGGTGAGTGTGCATACCTGTCGGCCATCATGCCAGCCCCCATGTTTAAGAACACCGACGTCTACTAATATCCATGTTGTGAAAGTGGTAAATGTACAAGGTCCTGTACGAGTCTCAGATCAATGTTATACAAAGACGTTTCATAAAAGGTCAACATCAGGCTACAATGTATAAGGGGAGATGAGTAGAGTACAAGACGAGTACAGGGCACAACTGAAATCAACATGCTTTCATCAAATCTACTGCCCAGTGCTGGAACTGTTTGTGAATATTATTATTTATCCATTTAAGGGAAGTGAGGCACCAACGCTGACAAGTAGCACTTGCCGTGAGCTCCTTGAGCTGTGAGAAATTGTAGAAGAAGACAGGGTCAGTTGGTGCCATTATTAATGTACACTCTCAGGCCAAGATCACCAGACAGGAAAGTTTGGGTGGGAGAGGGGTGGATTGATCGAAGATAGTGGTGAGCTGAGCACCGAGCAAGCGGATCTGTCCCGAGTGGAGGCAAATATCCAAAGCCGAGAGAATACAGGTTCACTTTCAGGAAAGCCAGAAGATAACACCTGGCCAACCTCAAGGCTGAATTCTCGAACCTGTCTCCTTCTTCAAATACCTGGTGGTGCCTTGACGAGTCCGTCTGGTGTATGCCCCCGCTTAATCCTATCCCTCACTCCAAATGGAACCACAGCTGACTTTGCTCGTGAGCAAGCCGAATGTCTCTATTCTGTGTTTGTTTCCAAATCTTGTGTGCTCTCACTCCCGACATGCACCCTACCCTCTCATTCTCAACTGCTCCTGGATACTGCGTCTTTCCCACTTGAGAATGTGGAAAAGTTTTTGGCAAACCTCGACTCGGATTCTGCAACAGGCCCCGCCCGATGGCACCAGTGGCCCGTCATAAAAACTTGATGCTGCTTTCAGACCATATATTTTCAAGATGGTCACCAAGCCCAACTGCCGACTGTGCATCCTTCATCGTACAAGGTCTTTCCATGGCAAATCTGAGGTTTTGACAACCTATAAGGCCTTCAATCGCAGCTTGATGAAGTACTGCTCTCCTCTTTGGGCAGGTGGCCATGCCTCACACTGATGATTGGCGTCATAATCTGCAACACATCGAGTATCGATCAAACAACCATGTCGGGCCATTCTTCTGTGATCAGTGCTGAAGGAGTTGAGAAGTTGATGGAGTGGGTTATGGGAAACATGTGGATCTCTGACCCAAGACCCCTGAGCGCAAATATGCTAAATAAAAAAACTCCACAATATCTGAAACTACATATCTCTTCTCACACTCAATATTACACACATACACACTCAATATTATTATTACACACTCAATATTATAATCTGAAACTCATAAACCAGCAGAGAACGTTTCACCTTTGACAAGGCTGGCACCATCTTGCTGGTTTGTGCTGGAAAAAAACGATTTCCGCACTTGTGACGCACTTTATATTCATATCTACAATCTACATATGTGTGTGTGTATATGAATATATATATATATATATATATATAACTGTGAGAAATAACAGAAACTCCACAATATGAGCAGAGCACAATACGATATATATATATATATATATCATGTACACTCCACAGAAATTTTTGTTGAACTCGAGGAAGACTGAGAATTTGGCCGAATTTGGCCTATTTGGCCGAAAGCTTGTCTGAAAATAAACGGTCGTTAGTCTTGAAGCTACGACCGTTACTTATTTAATTTCTTCCGATTATATATATATATATATTAATGTGTGTGTGTGTGTGTGTGAATTGAGTGTCACAATTTCCTGTATACCTTTGCCATATCCGCATGCCATATCCGTATCCATGAACATAGCCTTGTGGCACAAATAAAAATTGTCAGTATGTTTCCCCCAAAATCTATATGTAATAATGCAAGATCTTGTTGCAGGCAGGAATGTATCGATTCATTATTATCGGAGGAGTTGCATATGGTGTGACGCACTGACATCAGCAAATGGCTCTGCACATGGTCCTGTGATGGAGGAAAGGTCTTTGATGATAAAGCAACTCATCATAAAAAACGCATGAGCCAAGGTTATTACATGAAGAAATTCCTGCAACTATAGCTTCCGGTTATGATGATTGTTCCCAAAAACCAAAATCTTCATAGACATATGCATCAGGTATGATTTCAGCCATTGGAGCAATCGTCCGTCCTTTCATTGATGCAAAATGAATAAATTGTGTTGATTTCACAGGCGGCCAGTCATGCCTTCCCTGTAGCATTTCATGCATGTGTCCATCTTTGGATTACGGCTCATGGTATATCCAAAGTGGTTATTGCAGTGATTCTGATGAAACTTGAACATGAGCAGTCCAAATGTTTGTAGGTATTGCATTGTGGCTGCTTTCAAACACACTTCAGTAAAAATAAGAATTCCCTTTTAACTTCAATGCAAGAGGCAGCCATTAGGCCCATCAAGCCTGCGCTATGATTGCGAACAAATGGCGGCTTGTCCATGATCTATCCTCTATAAATGCTGAGCCTTAAGCAAGGAAGCGCAGCGTGTCCCATTTTAAAAGTCTTTGGTGTGACTCAGTCGAGGTCGGGTTGAAACTGCTGACTTCCCAGACCCAGAGCGGATACTCGAACCATCACAACATCCATTGTGACTTTTACTTTGCCGATGATCCTTGATTGACTTTCCATGACTTTGCTCATGATGGAGCGGAGGCTGATGTGACGACAGCTAACCAATTATGATTTGGAAGAGGGGCCTGCTACAGTTTTATATAAAGTTATAATCGTTTTTTATACACTACATGGCCAAAAGTATGTGGACACCCGAACATCACACCAGTATGTGCTAGTCGAACATCACATTCAAAAATCATGGGCATTAATATGAAGTTGGTCCCCCCCCCCCCCCCTCCCCCTTTGCTGCTATAACAGCCTCCACTCCACTGGGAAGGCTTTCCACTAGATGTTGGAACATTGCTGTGGGGATTTGCTTCCATTCAGCCACAAGAGCATTAGTGAGGTTGGGCACTGATGTTGGGCGATTAGGCCTGGCTCGCAGTCGGCATTCCAATTCATCCAAAAGGTGTTTGATGGTGTTGAGGTCAAGGCTCTGTGCAGGTGAGTCAAGTTCTTCCACACTGATCTCGACAAACCATTTATGTATGGACCATTGCCATTGCCATGCTGAAACAGGAAAGGGCCTTCCCCAAACTGTTGCCACAAAGTTGGAAGCACACAATCATCTAGAATGTCATTGTATGTATGCGTTAAGATTTCCCTTCACTCGAATTAAGTGGCCTAGCCCGAACCATGAAAAACAGCCCAAGACCATTATTCCTCTTCCACCAAACTTTACAGTTGGCACTATGCATTCGGGCAGGTAGCGTTCTCCTGGCACCCACCCAACTCAGATTCGTCTGTTGGACTGCCAGGTGGTGAAGCGTAATTCATCACTCCAGAGAACGCGTTTCCACTGCTCTAGAATCCAATGGCGGCGAGCTTTACACCACTCCAGCCGACGCTTGGCATTGCGCATGGTGATCTTAGGCATCTGCGTGGCTGCTCAGCCATGGAAACCCATTTCATGACGCTCCCAACGAACAGTTGTTGTGCTGACGTTGCTTCCAGAGGCAGTTTGGAACTCGGTAGTGAGTGTTGCAACCGAGGACAGATTAATTTTTACGCACTATGCGCATCAGCACTCAGCGATCCCGTTCTGTGAGCTTGTGTGGCCTACCACTTCACAGTTGAGCTGTTGTTGCTCCTAGACGTTTCCACTTCACAATAACAGCACTTACAGTTGACCAGGGCAGCTCTAGCAGGGCAGAAATTTGACGAACTGACTTGTTGGAAAGGGGGCATCCTATGACGGTGCCACGTTGAAAGTCACTAAGCTCTTCAGTATGGCCCATTCTACTGCCAATGTTTGTCTATGGAGATTGCATGGCTGTGTGCTTGATTATATATACCTGTCAGCAATGGGTGTGGCTGAAACAGCCAAATCCACAAATTACAAGGGATGTCCGCATACTTTTGGTGGTGTAGTGTCGTTTTATATATAAAAATGAATAGTTTTACACAAGAGGGATCAGTTATGATGAATATATCTGAAATACAAAAGAACAATAACAAATACAACAACAAAAACAACAGACTGTCTCAATGACTACAGAGACTGAAGGAGCAGCCACACTGCACTGGCCCTTCAGAAATTTCTCTATTCAGTGCAAATCATGTAAGGCATCCGTGAGATGTGGTACAGTACGGAGTGAAAGATACGTCAAAGCACGATTTCATGATAATTCGAGATTCGTCTTGCTTTCTGACAATCCCCCAAGGATTTGGTTTGTTCTGCCCTCAAGCATGCTTCAGGACAGGCCTTTTCACATTGTCAATTCACCATTCAGCAAGGAAACCGGTCGGTTGCTGCTTTCATCATTCACACGCCCTCACTCATGGTGACACGCTTTGTGCCATGTGGCACGTCTACCGTCCTGCTATCGGTACCAACTGGCAGAAGCAAAATACCGGGCAGAGTGGACATCGTTTAGGATCAGGGGCCGTAGCTTGAAGGTAAAGAACATCAGAGTTTCATTCGGAGAGTGGTTAATGCCTGGAATGGTCTCTCAGGCAAGGTAGTCGCCACAGAAGGGGTGGATAGGTTTAAATGGTATTTGGATAGGTACCGAGAAGTATTGGAGATGGTAGGTAGCTTGTGTGCGGATGGGTAACGGTACTGAGATTGGTGCAGCGCAGGATTGATGGGTCGAATAGATTCCTCCTGCACCAAAGTTCCTTGTGTGTGTACCCTGGCACATCTTTTCGGAACTCTGCCTTAGCCAAGCAAATACTACCCATCAATAGAGTAAATGGGATGGAGAACATGAGGCAAATGAACACGAACTGCAAATCACGTGTGCAAATGAAGAAAGCACACGGGATAAGGTGATGTGCATAGGTGTGAGAAGAAGAAAGACCACATGTTCGATTTCATTCTCCTAATTAATTTTGCAATCTTATCATATTGTGACATAGGAAGGTTGTTCATTTTATCAACTCTCCGGCTGATTGTGGTGTTCCCTGTGCTCATATCTTTCCTTAACTTAGTCCATAACAATAAATCACATGCAATGATCTACCAGTGCAGCACACTTAGGATCACAATTTCTATTTCAATTGGATGCTCCGAAAAAAAGAGGCCGCGTGCACGCAATTCCACGGATTGCATGAACATGTCTTTGTTCTTAAAGCACACCGTCTTGGAAATTAATTGAAAACGTACTTAGAGGGGAAGAGAAGGAAAACAAATGTTGATTGACTCACGAGAAAATCCAAGCTTCGTCGCCCACACCCCCATTCTCATGGCAAACAGGCCATACACCACTCGGAGGACCTAATGCCAACCAACATGGAGTAAATCCCACAAGGAAGAAGTTCTCACTTTGTAGTTCATCCCCTTACACAAGGAGCATTGAGAATGTTCTCTAAATGAGATACTGAGAACGATAATCCCAAAACACGAACTCTACAGACAAGTGCGTGTTATAATTGGGAATCATTTAAACGCACGCCTCTGTACTCTTCCTTTTTGGATGAGTCTGGAAATATTCAGAGTATCCCGTTCTTGGATGAGAGGGGATAAATGTCAGAGAGGGAAAGGGGAGGAATGGGAGGAGATGGAAAGGGGAGGAATGGGAGGAGAGGGAAAGGGGAGGAATGGGAGGAGAGGGAAAGGGGAGGAATGGGAGGAGAGGGAAAGGGGAGGAATGGGAGGAGAGGGAAAGGGGAGGAATCGGAGGAGAGGGAAAGAGGAAGAATGGGAGGAGAGGGAAAGGGGAGGAATGGGAGGAGAGGGAAAGGGGAGGAATGGGAGGAGAGGGAAAGGGGAGGAATGGGAGGAGATGGAAAGGGGAGGAATGGGAGGAGAGGGAAAGGGGAGGAATGGGAGGAGAGGGAAAGGGGAGGAATCGGAGGAGAGGGAAAGGGGAGGAATCGGAGGAGAGGGAAAGAGGAAGAATGGGAGGAGAGGGAAAGGGGAGGAATGGGAGGAGAGGGAAAGGGGAGGAATGGGAGGAGATGGAAAGGGGAGGAATGGGAGGAGAGGGAAAGGGGAGGAATGGGAGGAGAGGGAAAGGGGAGGAATCGGAGGAGAGGGAAAGGGGAGGAATGGGAGGAGAGGGAAAGGGGAGGAACGGGAGGAGAGGGAAAGGGGAGGAACGGGAGGAGAGGAAAACGAGAGGAACGGGAGGAGAGGAAAACGAGAGGAACGGGAGGAGCGGGAAAGGGGAGGAATGGGAGGAGAGGGAAAGGGGAAGAATGGGAGGAGAGGGAAAGGGGAGGAATGGGAGGAGAGGGAAAGGGGAGGAATGGGAGGAGATGGAAAGGGGAGGAATGGGAGGAGAGGGAAAAGGGAGGAATGGGAGGAGAGGGAAAGGGGAGGAATGGGAGGAGATGGAAAGGGGAGGAATGGGAGGAGAGGGAAAGGGGAGGAATGGGAGGAGAGGGAAAGGGGAGGAATGGGAGGAGATGGAAAGGGGAGGAATGGGAGGAGATGGAAAGGGGAGGAATCAGAGGAGAGGGAAAAGGGAGGAATGGGAGGAGAGGGAAAGGGGAGGAATGGGAGGAGAGGGAAAGGGGAGGAATGGGAGGAGAGGGAAAGGGGAGGAATCGGAGGAGAGGGAAAGGGGAGGAATCGGAGGAGAGGGAAAGAGGAAGAATGGGAGGAGAGGGAAAGGGGAGGAATGGGAGGAGAGGGAAAGGGGAGGAATCGGAGGAGAGGGAAAGGGGAGGAATCGGAGGAGAGGGAAAGGGGAGGAACGGGAGGAGAGGGAAAGGGGAGGAACGGGAGGAGAGGAAAACGAGAGGAACGGGAGGAGAGGAAAACGAGAGGAACGGGAGGAGCGGGAAAGGGGAGGAATGGGAGGAGAGGGAAAGGGGAGGAATGGGAGGAGAGGGAAAGGGGAGGAATGGGAGGAGAGGGAAAGGGGAGGAATGGGAGGAGAGGGAAAGGGGAGGAATCGGAGGAGAGGGAAAAGGGAGGAATGGGAGGAGAGGGAAAGGGGAGGAATGGGAGGAGAGGGAAAGGGGAGGAATGGGAGGAGATGGAAAGGGGAGGAATGGGAGGAGATGGAAAGGGGAGGAATCAGAGGAGATGGAAAGGGGAGGAATCAGAGGAGAGGGAAAAGGGAGGAATGGGAGGAGAGGGAAAGGGGAGGAATGGGAGGAGATGGAAAGGGGAGGAATGGGAGGAGAGGGAAAGGGGAGGAATGGGAGGAGAGGGAAAGGGGAGGAATGGGAGGAGATGGAAAGGGGAGGAATGGGAGGAGATGGAAAGGGGAGGAATCAGAGGAGAGGGAAAAGGGAGGAATGGGAGGAGAGGGAAAGGGGAGGAATGGGAGGAGAGGGAAGGGGGGAATGGGAAGAGAGGGAAAGGGGGAATGGGAAGAGAGGGAAGGGGTGAATGGGAGGAGATGGAAAGGGGAGGAATCAGAGGAGAGGGAAAAGGGAGGAATGGGAGGAGAGGGAAAGGGGAGGAATGGGAGGAGAGGGGAAGGGGAGGAATGGGAGGAGAGGGAAAGGGGAGGAATGGGAGGAGAGGGAAAGGGGAGGAATCGGAGGAGAGGGAAAGGGGAGGAATGGGAGGAGAGGGAAGGGGGGAATGGGAAGAGAGGGAAAGGGGGAATGGGAAGAGAGGGAAGGGGGGAATGGGAAGAGAGGGAAGGGGGGAATGGGAAGAGAGGGGAAGAGAAGGAATGAGAAGGGAAGGAAAGAGGAGGAATGAGAAGAGAGGAAAGGGGAGGAATGGGAAGAGAGGGAAGGGGGGAATGGGAAGAGAGGGAAAGAGAAGGAATGAGAAGAGAAGGAAAGAGGAGGAATGGGAAGAGAGGGAAAGGGAAGAGAGGGAAAGGGAAGAGAGGGAAAGGGGGGAATGGGAAGAGAGCGAAGGGGAGGAATGGAAAGAGGGAAAGGGGAGGAATGGGAAGAGGGAAAGGGGAGGAATGGAAAGAGGGAAAGGGGAGGAATGGAAAGAGGGAAAGGAGAGGAATGGGAAGAGGGAAAGGGGAGGAATGGAAAGAGGGAAAGGAGAGGAATGGAAAGAGGGAAAGGAGAGGAATGGGAAGAGGGAAAGGGGAGGAATGGGAAGAGGGAAAGGGGAGGAATGGGAAGAGGGAAAGGGGAGGAATGGAAAGAGGGAAAGGGGAGGAATGGGAAGAGGGAAAGGGGAGGAATGGAAAGAGGGAAAGGGGAGGAATGGAAAGAGGGAAAGGGGAGGAATGGAAAGAGGGAAAGGGGAGGAATGGGAAGAGGGAAAGGGGAGGAATGGAAAGAGGGAAAGGGGAGGAATGGAAAGAGGGAAAGGAGAGGAATGGGAAGAGGGAAAGGGGAGGAATGGAAAGAGGGAAAGGAGAGGAATGGAAAGAGGGAAAGGAGAGGAATGGGAAGAGGGAAAGGGGAGGAATGGGAAGAGGGAAAGGGGAGGAATGGGAAGAGGGAAAGGGGAGGAATGGGAAGAGGGAAAGGGGAGGAATGGGAAGAGGGAAAGGGGAGGAATGGGAAGAGGGAAAGGGGAGGAATGGAAAGAGGGAAAGGGGAGGAATGGAAAGAGGGAAAGGGGAGGAATGGAAAGAGGGAAAGGGGAGGAATGGGAAGAGGGAAAGGGGAGGAATGGAAAGAGGGAAAGGGGAGGAATGGAAAGAGGGAAAGGAGAGGAATGGGAAGAGGGAAAGGGGAGGAATGGAAAGAGGGAAAGGAGAGGAATGGAAAGAGGGAAAGGAGAGGAATGGGAAGAGGGAAAGGGGAGGAATGGGAAGAGGGAAAGGGGAGGAATGGGAAGAGGGAAAGGGGAGGAATGGAAAGAGGGAAAGGGGAGGAATTGGGAAGAGGGAAAGAGAAGGAATGGAAGAGAGGAAAGGAGAGGAATGGAAAGAGGGAAAGGGGAGGAATGGGAAGAGGGAAGGGGGAGAAATGGGAAGAGGGAAAGGGGAGGAATGGGAAGAAGGAAAGGGGAGGAATGGGAAGAGGGAAAGGGGAGGAATGGGAAGAGGGAAAGGGGAGGAATGGGAAGAGGGAAAGGGGAGGAATGGGAAGAGGGAAAGGGGAGGAATGGAAAGAGGGAAAGGGGAGGAATTGGGAAGAGAGGGAAAGGGGGGGGGTGGGAAGAGAGGGAAAGGGGGGAATGGGAAGAGGGAAAGAGGAGGAATGGGAAGAGAGGAAAAGGGATTGCAGGTACAATGGTTGGATACTGTGTTCAGTAGCATGGCACCATTTTTGGGGCCTGTCGTGAAGTTGGCTTAATGCCAGAAGTTGGGTTAATGCCTGAAATAGGGTTAGTGATTGAAGTTGGGTTAATGCCTGAAATAGGGTTAGTGATTGAAGTTGGGTTAATGCCTGAAACTTCGGCTTCTGCTTCCTTTCCATGGCAGTCAGGATACCTTGATCAACGTTCCGTTGATTCCATCCAACGCTTTATGTGTCCGCTGATGCAGATCGGCACAGCAGCCTTTATGGGCAAGACTAATTCTTCATTCTTCTACCCTATTCCTTTCAAAAGATAACTCTACCAATTAATGCGACCCTCACTTCTGAGCTGTTCAGCCTGGGTTCGAATCTGGCCTAGCTATAAACCCAAGAGTACGTGAGTTATCTTTGGCACCCTGACAAAATTCCAAATCCTGCACCATCAGTTGATTATCCTGATTCAGAATGACAACCCGTCCGGGATGTAACCGTATCCAAAAATAAATAAATACTACACAGTACAACGGATGCTCTGTGTAAAGCAAGGTGCATGACGGGACGAAAAAGGAAAACTAAAACTGGCATGGAAGGCAACCTGCTTCCCATGCATCCCTCCCGAAGACAGTCAGTGTATTCCGTGGTACACTTCCATGCCAGTTTATATTTAGACAGGTAATCACACCCAGGTTAAACGGCTGAAAGGTGAGTGAACTACCTTACATTGACATCAAGTTCCCACCATTGAAAGAAAAGACAAGATGGAGCATGCGCAACTTGAAATGTATTTGATCATAAATGATCAAACGATTTTCCACTTGTCAAAAACTCAGACCAAAACCCGGGAGATTTTAGCTTTTCCAGTCTTTCCGAAATGGAAAACAGGTTAAACCTCAAAATTAGGAGTTGTTTTTCCATCACTTGGGCTGATAGAATAAACTTGGAGATCCTAATCCTCGAGCACATATTACATTTTCAAATCAACCTTTGGAAATGTGAAAATTATGCTAATGTTTGCTTTCAGACACAACTGTCAAATCCCATGAAAGAGATGGATATCAAAGGGAAAACGAGGGTCACAAACCAACAAAGGAGCACTGGGAGAAACAATTCAACTGAGGAATACATATTTGCTTTTTGTTACTGCAAACAAGATGATGAATCATGAAAAACAGAATCTATTGTGAGTTAAAGGATCAAAGACGGGTGTAGTGTTGGTGGAAGCCCTCTTTACAGCTTTGAGGGAAGAGCGAAACCGCATTGAAACCACATTGTGGTTAATAGGTGGGAGAGAAGGTGAACAAACGAGTCGAGATGAGCAAACAGAGCAGACGTTTGGAGTCGGACAAGGAGAAGGTCATTGGATTCATGGACGTCGGGGAAAGTGAATATTTAGTGAATAAATAAGGAAGACGAGACAACGAAGCTTTGTCTGAACTTTGGCATCAAAGTCAAAAACAAGGGAAGAACAAGAGATGGCAATGTTTGCGTTGGGAAAATGCTAATATCATGGAATCCAAGTCGGTATTCATCTCATCGAAACAATTGTGCAATAATTGGATAAAAAGGTAAGTTCACCTCACATAGTACGGGCTGTAATTTATATAAATCATTTCTTTACAAAAGCACAATCTATTGCGAGCTCTTATATTTTGTCCAAGTGCTGATAAAACGAAAGGTTTTGAAAGTGTCAGAGAGGCCATTTGTATTCTACAATTTGAAAATATTGAATTCAACTGAAATTAAATAAATATTTTCAAGGTTGTAGAAAATTGTTTTCAGGAAGTTTATACCACTGTCGATGCAGCATCGTTGACACCACCTTATTTAACATGTTACATGAGTTATTCGTGCCTGTTTGTGTCCTTTATAACATCCTTAAAACAGTACGTTTCCTGTGTACAATGATTTTAAACTTTATGTGATTGCCAGACAGACAAATAGAGTAAAACTCATCTCACTCCTCTGTGCGCATGCACAATCGGGACAAATCAGAGACAAAGTATCGCTAAAGTACAGATTCGTTTTCCGATTCATGGTCCGCTAAAATATAACACTGAATTTAATAAAGGAGGTTCTTCCTCGATCATAAACTGACATTTGTGGAAAGACATACAGACAGAGACAGACAGACAAAACCACCTTTAGAGGCCATTTTCCCCCGCAAAGCGGGGGTTGGCCTTTTTCGGGCACCGTGGTTGTTGTTGTTTTTGTTGGTCCACTTTTTGAAGCAATGTTTTACGGCCGGATGCCCTTCCTGCCGCCAACCCTGTTAGTCGCCTCTTGCGACACACAGGGAATTACCAGTGAACTGGTACTCAATTAGCCGACCTCGCAAGGATGACAGGCTGAGTCAACCCCCCTGGCGTTAATTCAGCGATCGACCGGGATTCGAACCCAGGATCCTAGGATCCCAAGCTGGCACCCTAACCGCTAGCCCAACACCAGAGACAGACAGACAGAGCATTTTGCATGCACAACGCAGCCTGCCTCGATTCTTCTCTCAAGCACTTTGAATGAATGAATTTTGTTGCATCAATAAGAAGAATGAAGAATGAAAAGACAATTTCAAAAACTATGTTTCTTTCAGGAATATATAATTACAAAACCTAACTAGTTAACCCATGTATTGTAAAGAACAGTAAAGTTTTTCTGTTTTTTTTTTGTATACAAGATCGAGGCTCGTGTGAGAGCTAACATCAATCACAGAAAAATAAAACGGACACACAAAACATACAATAAAGGGAGCGGGAGACAAGATGGGGAGAGAGAGGGAAGCACACAAGTACAACGGGAGAGAACAGGGACAACAGAAGATCTGAGGGAGGGAGAGGGCTTGGAGAGAGGAGGCATGGGAACGGGGAGAGTGGGAGGGGGAGGGTATTAAACACATGGACTCTGCTAGAACCTCCAGGAAAGAAGTCGGTATTTCAAAAAAAGTGGATCTGGGATGAATTAACGGGGGTAGAAAAGATCAAGGTTTTGGATGGGGGAAGATAAGAGATGGTGGTGAACAGCTGTTTTAAAGACCTGGAGGGAGGAGTGGAATTGAAGAGAGTGAGGGAGTTCATATAACTATCTCTAAAAACAAAGAGAACCAGCGACGCCACAGTGCATTACCATCTAATGAATGGGTTCCCTCTTGGCCCGTGCACCTTTGTTTCAAAGCATTATCTTTGAGAGCTTGCGAAAAAAAGCACTCGAGCTGTTATAACCAATTGCACCACTCCACATCATGCATCCACCCACTTCCCATGCTTCATCATTCCATAACATCACCCGAAGTTACATACGAGTCATTCTATACCACTACAGCAACGGTCTTCAAGCCCATGTGTGTACGCTTAAATGTCTACTCAAAGAATCAAAACACTTGACTGATTGATGGTTTGGAGTTACATCAAAATAACAGATTAATGAAAAAAAAAATTATCGATTGGTGAAACGAAACGGAACAAATACAAGTGAAACACCTGACTGAGGAAAATGATAGGTCACTCCGTTCGGCTTACAACAAAAGTGTGTCCACCCCTAGGCAAGCCAGAAAACATCATCTTGGGATTTTCAAGGGTACGCTCCCCCTCCTCAGCTCAAACGGCCTCACCGCGAGCTGAAAAATCTCAGTCGCACCTGTCACTCCAGAAGGATCACAAAATGTATCCACCGATATATTTCCACAGTTACCAATAATTGGAAGTATCTCAGTCCATTGAACTTCTCGGCCTCAACATCAGCAACGAGTTCTCCTGGGTTTACCACATTACATTCCTAGGTCGAGGTTTATTCCTAGGTTTTCTTGGCGGAACTAGAGACATTTTCATGTGAACAATTGGCAAAGATTTCACCATCTCACTGTGCAAATCTGGAAGAGACCTACACAAAAAAACCATCACTTTTCAGTCATTGCTGAAAAGGTGCTTCCACCAAGTACTGACCCTAAAGAGCTGATCTTCAGCAAAATCAAACCAATTCGTCCTTGTCGCACACCGAACCCGTCCAATAAATTTCATCCGAATCCGTCCATAATGTTTTGAGATATCCTGCTCACAGACAGACAGACAGACAAACAGGGAAGAAAATATAACCTCCGTCCACCTTTGGTGAGGGAGATAATATATGAACACAACGGAGCGAAACACACATCTGACCTTAAGTGAACCAATAAAAGAAGCATTTTATCATTTGTACCTTTGTTTGCATAAATATCTTTGTAAATTTGGCTCGAACACCTGGTAGTTATTGCACAGCGTTGCCAGGTTCTGAATGAAGGCAATCGGACACGTGAATTTTAGAAAAGGATGATGTTGTCATCCCAACAGCAAGCATTATTTAAGACTAATTATGTTTGAGTGTGCAGATCAAGTCCAGAGAATTTCAAAGCCAGGTTCTCAAATGGCATTTAATTTAAAATGAAACAAGGCAATCGGACAGGGTTAAGGAAGCCAATCCGAAAGTGCCAGTCAACTCCATCTTGTAAAGGTATATCTGAAATTATTTCGAGGAATGGATTTTTACTCCCGCCAGGGAGTAATGCATTCACTCGTGTGAGTGTGTGTGTGTGTGTGTGTGTGTGTGTGTGTGTGTGTGTGTGTGTGTGTGTGTGTGTGTGTGTGTGTGTTCGTGTGTTTGTGAACAAGATATCTGGAAAAGTTCTGAACGGATTTGGATGAAAGTTGGTGGGATGATTTCCCTTGGGATAAGGAAGAATTGATTAGTTTTTGGTGAAGCTCAGGATATTATTCCCAATCCAGAAATTTTTTGAAGGATTGTTTACCATTGGAAGATAGGGTTCACTTTTTTTTTAACATTATCTTCTATATATTCTATATTTAACATTGTGATATGAAAATAGTTTTCATATTTGTTGTAAATGTAGTTTAAACTTGTGGTTATGCGTTAGAGCGGTGTATTTCTTTTAGCAGCGTCGTCTTCAATGTTCATTTTTTTTTCTCTAATAAAGACATATTCTGTCATTTTTAAAGCAACAAAGTGTGTATTAGGTTTCGCCGTTTCATAAAATGTATTGTTTGATACGTATAATGCTTTAAAACTGGGTTTTTTTAAACCTCAGAAGAGATATCAACATTTAGCTCAGCGAATGTCATTCGCGGTGTCAGTATTTGATGAACTTATAAAGAGTTAGTTCCAGATTTGTCACTGGCTGAGGTATATTAACAAACGAATAAAACAGATTGGACAAAATTCCAACTTTTAAAAAAAAGATCGCATATTCACCCAGGGTTGTGAGAGGCTGAAGAAGAAGAAACCTCGCATGGGCTTCCCAGACCAAATAAATAATTCTGGTTCTGGCTCTGCGATTTTCAGGTTTATTACTCCCGCCAAGGAGTAACGCATTCGATCGTGTCCGTCTGTGTGTGTGCGTGTGTTCGTATGTTCGTGTGTTTGTGAACAAGATATCTGGAAAAGTTCTGAACGGATTTGGATGAAAGTTGGTGGGATGATTGCCCTTGGGATAAGGAAGAATTGATTCGTTTTTGGTGAAGCTCGGGATATTAATCCGGATCCAGGAATTAATTTTGGAAATTTTTTTGGGAAGGATTTTTTCTGTTTTACTGCATTAAAGCTTTTATTCTTATTCTTAAATGATGTTTTTCTCCTCTAATTCCGAGATATATCAAAATTAATTCTCTGACAGTTAGGGCCTACTTTATTTTTCATTTATTGTTTTGGGGAGAGGGGATGTTAAACAAAACGTATTATTCCAACTAAACCCACGGCGGGAGTATGCGCTCTACTGAGTGGCGTTCTAGATGGAAAATGGGATGATTGATAAGTTGGAGAACCAAAAGCTTACATTCTAAATGTTTAATTAGCATTTTATTTATTTTGTCAGGTAACAGTAAAAGAAACAAAAAATGTTATTCTGCATTAAATATGAGGACCTATGGGAGAATAATTATGATGGTGTAACAGGTGGTGGAGACCGGCTGTTTTGTTGCAGAGGAAGGAATTAGTACGTCTCAGCATCGATCGTTGGGTGTTCAGGGTCATCGAGAACCTAGTCAATCAAAGCCTGTGCTCTTGGGTTGAACTCCGTACAAATTCAGAATGCTTGCTGACGATTGGCAGTTTTGTCCACCTGTGATCTTCCGTAAACCTGCATGCAGCAAACTACTTTACAGAAAGCAAACCTTTATGGATGACTTGTTAAAGTATTCCAAAATGAAAACGATCACAAATATAACAATGTAGGTTTGATAAAATGAACATGGTCCTTCAACACTAAAAAATCTCACATTCTCACCTTATTACCCCGGAATGCTTGTCGATTGAACCCACAAATCTATTTCCTTGGCCATGCAGTGGAAGAGGTTCAGTCTCTTGAACGTCTAAGCTTCACCATCAGCCATGATCTTTCTGCGTTGACCGCATAGCAATCCTGGTCTCCAAATGCAGCCGCAGACTGGGAACCTTTCGTCGATCCCATACTATCCTTGGAAAATCAGAGATGCTCACAGGCTACTAGTTCTTGGTCTGTAATTTAATGGAGTACTCGTCTCTGTTAGAGGCTGGCACACCAGCATCACACCTGCCTCTCCTGGGTGCTGCAAAATCTAAAAATCTCAAAATTATTGGAATCTCCTGCAATGAGGGCGAACCTCATGGTCTGGTACTCTCACAACGTAGGCAGGTTCGTGGTCTCTATTTTCTACGGTCTATGTTTCGATAGTTCTAATCCTCCGACCCTCCCAGTAACTCCAAGATGAAAGAATTCTTTCAGTAACCACCACCTGGTTAAACATACAAAATCCAGGATCACTGTACACTTCAACTCTTTTATTCTTCACTTCACCCACATATGAAACCACCTTCCAGAAGCCGGGTCTCAGTCTACCTTCAAGCGAGCCATGTACACTACTCACAATAAGTTAGGGATATTGGCAGGTTCTTCGGTGTGGTTGATTTTGTGTATTAATTATGTTGAAAAAAGTTGTTGGTCCTAATTCTATGGTTATTAATGAGTGTGAAAAAACACAGCATTCTTGATTTCAATACCCTAACCCTAACCCCTATAAAAAACATAAACTCACTCCCACAATGTCCCTAACTTATTGTGAGTAGTGTACCACTATGTCTGGTCATCCCCAATTCTGTCCCATGATCTTTCAATTTATTACACCCATTAACCTTTGCTAACCCAACCATCTTACTTGCTAGTTTCGGTGCTCCTACATCCCCACCCTCCCTCACCTCTTCTACCTTGCTCTTACATGAGCCATTGAGCCTGTCAATAAAAGAAGTAATTCAACAACAAATTTGACCATTTCTTTGACAAAATCATTTAACCATTAACTTTTTAATGAAACAATCACTCATTTTATTACTATATCTGAACAATGATAAGCTGGTCAGCTTTTGTACGTGTAAAATAGCCTCATCTGAAACATTGGGTGTTGATGTAAAAGCACCTTTGATTTGTATGAAGGAAATCGACATTGAACTCCAATAATTCCTATTTTACTCCTGGATAGTAAACTCAGATTTAATCAGTAATATAATAATCTGGTAATAGTGATGCCTTCCTGTGTTGAACTCGATCAAATGTCGTCTCATGGTTTTTGTATTTTTGAAAAAGGTGGGGGAAGAGAATATCGCATCACCAACATCATCAGAATAATGAGCTAATGTGGAAGAGGAGTGATTCATCACTCATGTCATTGATCTCGTTTTCCACCCTTCCTATATTTACGGCATGTTTCTTGCAATCTCTTTGGACATCGGTATGGCAAATTTGAATCACAGAGTTCATTATTCTGCATCTCATCACCTACGTGATCAGAATAAGGACATTTTTGCGGAAGAGCAGGATTCATCACTCATATCATTGATCTCTTTCACACATTCATCCTTGTTTTCCAATCATTACGATACCCTGTTTTTGCTGATATTTATATTGCAGCTTCTCAATTAGGCTTGGTTTGAATCTTTAACAAAGGTATGCCTTGCATTCGTAAGCATCATATTATTAACTTTTTACAAAGAAAAATTGGCATTTCTACATTTGGGAGAAAATCTTGGAATCGTTGCTGTACCCTGGAATCGTGCAATATACGAGTACACTACCGGTCAAAAGTTTTAGAACACCTCAATTTTTCCAGTTTTAATTGAAATTTACGCAGTTTAATGTCCAGTGACTAACCTGAAATGGTACAAAGGTAATGACTAAACTGCTCGAGGTTAAAAAAAAAGTTTAGGTTAGCAAAAACGGAAAAAATTAATATAAATTGCACAGTTATATTGTAAAAAAGGCCTTCTTCGGGGAACATGTAATGGGTTAACAACGTACAGCTGTTCTCAGCAATGTAAGTAAATTAAGCCTTGAAAGTTGATGCAAACAATTCCTAAACAGGTGTCCCAACCTCTGCTGATTACTTGATTACAAACCCCCTGTCTGTATAAAAGCAGTATTGGAACAGACTGTTATTACACCCTCTGAAGCATTATTTGGACAATATTGCACTGCAGGAAGTAGTATATTGGAAACTGGAGGAAACTCTGACAGGAAGAGGTCTGGCAGACCCAAAGCCGTTCAAATCATGGAATGGCCAGCACAGTCTCCAGACTTAAACCCCATCGAGCTGGTTTGGGATGAACTGGACAGAAGGGTGGAAGCAAAGCAACCTACAAGTGCAACACATTTGTGGGAACTTCTGCAACAGTGTTGGGAAGAACCTCCCGAACAATATTTGATTTCCATTGTAGAAAGAATGCCACGAGTGTGTGCGACGGTTATATCTGCAAAAGGTGGCTACTTTGTTGTCAAAATTTAAAATTAAATTTTGTTAAACAAAATGTTTCTATGATTTCTTTTTTATCTACAATTTTGTTTATCTGTTCTATGCTTAATTTCAGGGTACATTGAGACATTAAAAGGCATAAATTTCAATAAAAACTGGAAAAACTGAAGTGTTCTAAAACTTATGACCGGTAGTGTATATGTATGTGTATATGTATGTGTGTGTGTGTGTGTGTGTGTGTGTGTGTGTGTGCGCGTGTGTGTGCGTGTGTGTGTGTGTGTGTGTGTGTGTGTGTGTGTGTGTGTGTGTGTGTGTGTGTGTGTGTGTGTGTGTGTGTGTGTGTGTGTGTGTGTGTGTGTGTGTGTGTGTGTGTGTGTGTGTATGTATATATATATATATATATATATATATATATATATATATATATTATCTCATCCGGTACAGTGAATGCTGTGAGCGAAAGAAATGGATGGGAAGATATTGATAAGGATACTTGCTACTGAGCTCTCGGTCTTCATTGGAGAGAATGGTTTCGTGACTATGGTGCCATAGAATTTAGTTTAGTGCCATGGACTTTAGTCCATGGCTCCGTTCACAAGGTAGGAGAACCAGGTTCGCCAGGATTTATTGAGCACTCTGCAATGGTGTCACAAATATTGAAGAAGCCGAAGAGGCAAAGGAAGGAAGCAAAGGAAGTAAGAATGGATTTGGAAAAAATAAAAAAATAAAAAATAACCACCTTTAGAGGCCATTTTTCCCAGGAAAGCGGGGGTTGGCCTTTTTCAGGAACCGTGGTTGTTGTTGTTTTTCGGTCCCCTTTTTGAAGCAATGTTTTACGGCCGGATGCCCTTCCTGACGCCAACCCTTTTTGCCGCCTTTAACGACAAACAGGGAATTACCAGTGAACTGGTACTCAAATTTTTTTTTTTTTTTTTAGCCGACCTCGGAAGGATGACAGGCTGAGTCAACCCCCCTGGTGTTAATTCAGCGATTGACTGAGATTCGAACCCAGGATCCTAGGATCCTAAGCCGGCACCCTAGCCGCTAGCCCAACACCAGGGAACAACGATCGCCGATTTGGAAATGAGAAATTCAATTATTTTTGTTTCCTTTTTTTTAATATACTCTTCAAATGTTAAGGAGTGATTATGATACAAATGCAAAAAAAAATTATAGTCATGTACAGTCACGTGAAAAAGTAAGTACACCCCGTGTAAAGTTTTGACTTTTTCAACATATTTCAACATACAGCTATTTGATCTTCATTTCAACAATATTGATAGACTAGCCAAAACCCGTGGAACATCCACGGAAGGGAGGATGTGGTGTATGGATAGAGTGTACCATTATGGATGGCATAGGGGATTTGCTTGTCCGAGTAAGAGTTAGGAAGAAAGATGAGAATGAAGAGCGCATATATGAACAACGATCGCCGACACCGGCACAAATGCATGCTCTGGATTGTCCACTCAGTGGACGGCTTGCTTTCGCCTTCGCCTGTCCAATCAGCGGACGGCTTGCTTCGCCTTTGCCCAACAGACGCCAATACGATGGCGTCGTAAGATGGCGTCGTATCGGCAGTTAATCGGATGCTTTTGGGCCCCAACGTCGGCTAATTCAGATTTTTCGAGTATGGCTGTACGTGATAAACAAAGAGCGCGGTTCGTAGATCGTAAATCCATTAGTGCCGTGGGCATCCGGTCACTGGGTGCAGCGTAAAAGGGATAACAAAGTCGAGTCCTTATGCTATTATTATATAGATAAAGGTGATATAATATAACAAATATCATGAAACATTTACATTTTGTAGTCCATTGTATAATTTAAATAAACATAAATGCAAATTTCACATGTGGAAAAAGTAAGTACACCCTTGGCTCTAATAGGTGGTATTGCCCCCTTTGGCAGAAACAACCTCAAGTAGGCGTTTCTTATAACTGTCTACCAGTCTCTGACATCGACTGGGAGAAATTTTTGCCCACTCCTCCATGCAGAATTCTTTCAGTTGTGCGATGTTTGAGGGGTTTCTTGCATGCACAGCTCGTTTCAAATCCCCCCACAACATCTTGATGCGATTTAGATCCGGGCTTTGACTTGGCCATTCCAGAACCCTCCATTTCTTTCTTTTCAGCCATTCCTTGGTGGATTTACTGGTATGTTTAGGGTCATTGTCATGTTGCAAGGTCCACCTTCGGCTGAGCTTCAACTTTCCAACAGATGGCCTCACATTATCCTCAAGCACCCTCTGGTACAATGAAGATTTCATCGTGCATTCTATGATGGTGAGCTGCCCAGGCCCTGATGCAGCAAAGCTGCCCAGGCCCTGATGCAGCAAAGCTGCCCCAAACCATAATATTTCCACCACCATGCTTTACAGTTTGTATCAGGTTCTTGTGGTCAAATGCTGTCTTTGGTTTTCGCCAATCATGTCTTCTGGTAATGTGGCCAAATCGCTCTACCTTTGACTCATCTGTCCAGAGCACATTGTTCCAGAAGTGCTGGTCTTTGCCGAGGTGTTCATTAGCAAACTTTAGTCTTGCCCTGATGTTCTTTCTGGACAGCAAAGGTTTCCTCCTGGCACACCTGCCATGTAGATCTAATTTGTGCAGCCTCTTTCTAATGGTAGACTCGTGCACTTTGACATCAACAGTGGCAAAAGCTACCTGTAGGTCCCGTGATGACATTCTGGGGTTCTTAGAGACTTCTTTCAGCATCTTGCGGTCTGCTCTCGGGCTGAACTTGCTGTGGCGGCCTGGCCTGAACAAGTTGGCAGTTGTTTGGAATCTTCTCCACTTGTAGATGATCTTCTGGACAGTCGAATGAATGATTTCAAATTGTTTGGAGATCTTTTTAAATCCCTTCCCAGACTCGTAGGCATCTATAACCTTCTTTCTGAAGGCCTCAGAGAGCTCTTTTGATCTCGGCATGGTGACGCCGCACACTTCAACAACAAAGAGCAAACCAAACTAAATGTCTGAGGTTTAAATAACACAGGTTCCTCCAAGATCCTCTCTAACGATGTTCTAATCATTTGCACTTGAGCTGGTGCACCTGATTCTAATTTTAGGTCTTTGAAGAAGTGATAAATGTCGGGGTGTACTTACTTTGTCCACATGCGAAATTTGCATTTATGTTTATTCAAATTATACAATGGACTACAAAATGTAGATGTTTCATGATATTTGTTATATTATATCACCTTTATCTATCAATATTGTTGAAATGAAGATCAAATAGCTCTATGTTGAAAAAGTCAAAACTTTACATGGGGTGTACTTACTTTTTCACGTGACTGTATTTGTCAACTCGGTGAATAGAACAAATGTGCTGCAGTCATTCCACCCTGGTAGAGTTTCGGTTCGTTTGGCTTCGGGACAATAGCATCGAGCAAGTTACGATTCCAGCCGGGAACCCCTTGAAGCCATGAGGTTCAGGCCCTGAGGTTCAAGCCCTGGGGTTCAAGCGGTGAGGTTCAAGCGGTGAGGTTTAGGCACTGAGGTTCAAGCCCTGAGGTTCAGGCCCTGAGGTTCAAGCCCTGTGGTTCAAGCCCTGTGGTTCAATCCCTGAGGTTCAGGCCCTGAGGTTCAAGCGGTGAGGTTCAGGCACTGAGGTTCAAGCGGTGAGGTTCACGCCCTGAGGTTCAAGGCCTGAGGTTCAAGCCCTGAGGTTCAAGCCCTGTGGTTCAATCCCTGAGGTTCAGGCCCTGAGGTTCAAGCGGTGAGGTTCAGGCACTGAGGTTCAAGCGGTGAGGTTCAGGCACTGAGGTTCAAGCGGTGGGGTTCAGGCACTGAGGTTCTGAAATTAATGTCCGAGCCCCTACATTGATAATTTCACATGAAATACAGAACGTTCTTCGATCCTAGCAACAATCATTCAAAGCAGACAAATCAATATTATATTCTCTGCCAGAAATGGATAAAGTTGATGTGGAAGTAAATAATTAATGAAACAAATCTCCAGGTTTTAGGCACATGCAGAATGGAAATAGTGATCTGTTTGCCTGGGAAAACTTCAGTCATAGATACAGTGGGATGCGATATCAAAATTCCAAAACAAAACTCTTCAAACTTAGCTCCACTCATCCTTGATCTGCATGTGCCATGGATACTCGCGCAGCAATTCCAGAGGTGGCTCAAGTTGTTGAACCAGAAAAGCAAGTCAAATCCCTCAGCCTGAGGCTGTCTATAAAGGGATTGTATTTAGCAGATATGCTTGAAACTCATTTTTATTGAGGTAATCTAGGAAACTGAAAGTTACCATATTCAGCCCAAGTTGTCAAACAAATTGCAATTTACCTTCCAGCACAGGTTGGCAGAAATGTTTCACAAAAACTTGCAGCACTGGATTGATTTCTATAAAAACAAACCCTTCAACACTCATCTAAGCTTCAGGGGAAAGTATGGTATATGAATCTTTCAAAAAGATCCGTGGCTTCAAAAATGCCCTCGGCATAAAATCGGCCCTGACAATGAATCAGAAGCACATCGCCAAAAAGTGCATGAGGGAACAAAAATTATTTCACTTTAAAGCATTATTCTCTTGCTTTCATTCTTATTCGATATAAGCGCAAGCAATTTCTGAGATAGCAGTGCCACCAGTATTGATTTGGGTGCTGTTTTTAAACTAGAGTAGGACAATAAAGTGGAAATTTATACATTGTCCCAATATCACAAGGCATGAATCGGCTACTTAAGGCCTGAGAACAAAATTTTATGTGATTGGAAAAAAACCCAGTAATTAAAGACTATATAGGGCTGGCAGGATAGCCGAGGGGTACGCACACTCATGTCTGATCGATCTGTCTAGCCCTGGTTTAAAACTCGGCCCAGCCATAATCGGTCATCCTGATGTTTCCCAGGCAGGGTGATAATCGATGTGTATGCCATCCCTCGGATGGACGTTAAACTGGGCGACCCATCTGCCAGACAGGGCAGGCGATAATCGATGTGTGTGCCATCCCTTGGACAGACGTTAAACTGGGCGACCCATCTGCCAGACAGGGCAGGCGATAATCGATGTGTGTGCCATCCCTCGGACAGACGTTAAACTGGGCGACCCATCTGCCAGGCAGGCGATAATGGATGTGTGTGCCGCCCCTCGGATGGACGTTAAACTGGGCGACCCATCTGCCAGAATTACTTGGTGGACGTTAAAGATCCCATGGTGTCCTTCATGAGGAGTAGGCGAGCTGGAGCCGGCAGAATATATATATATATATATATATATATATATATATGTATATATATATATATATATATATATATATATATATATATATATATATATATATATATATATATATATAATTCATACCTTACCCCGCGCATTGTTTAAGTATATCATTCAATTTAACTAAAATGGTGATTTTGAAGGTTGTATAAAAAATTGCGGAAGTTTAGCGCCATTGACGCATTGTCTTGCACACCACCTTACTTAACATGCCCAAGTACTGCTAAACGAAAGGGTTTCTATAGCGTTCAGGTATTACACCCATTAACCCGTGAACATATTATTACACCCAATGTCCAGTTTGGGGATCTGTGCATGTGGACGACTGATCAGGGACTTGTGCATGTGGACGACTGATCAGGGACCTGTGCATGTGGACGCTGATCGGGGACCTGTGCATGTGGACGACTGATCAGGGACTTGTGCATGTGGATGACTGACTGATCAAGGATCTGTGGACGGGGACGACTGATCAAGGATCTGTGCATGTGGATGACTGATCAAGGATCTGTGCATTTGGATGACTGATCAAGGATCTGTGGACGGGTATGACTGATCAAGGATCTGTGGATGGGGACGACTGATCAAGGATCTGTGCATGTGGATGACTGATGAAGGATCTGTGCACGGGGACGACTGATCAAGGATCTGTGCACGTAGACGAATGATCAAGGATCTGTGCACGTGGACGACTGATCGAGGATCTGTGCATGTGGATGACTAATCGGGGATCTGTGCATGTGGATGACTGATCGAGGATCTGTGCATGTGGATGACTAATCGGGGATCTGTGCATGTGGATGACTGACTGATCAAGGATCTGTGCATGTGGACGACTGATCGGGGATCTGTGCACGTGGACGACTGATCAGGGATCTGTGCACGTGGGAGACCGATCGTGGATCTGTGCATGTGGATGACTAATCGGGGATCTGTGCATATGGATGACTGACTGATCAAGGATCTGTGGACGGGGACGACTGATCAAGGATCTGTGCACGTGGATGACTAATCGGGGATCTGTGCATGTGGATGACTGACTGATCAAGGATCTGTGGACGGGGACGACTGATCAAGGATCAGTGAATGTGGATGACTGATCAAGGATCTGTGGATGGGGACGACTGATGAAGGATCTGTACATGTGGATGACTGATGAAGGATCTGTGCACGGGGACGACTGATCAAGGATCAGTGAATGTGGACGACTGATCGGGGATCTGTGCACGGGGACGACTGATCAAGGATCAGTGCACGTGGACGACTGATCGGGGATCTGTGCACGTGGACGACTGATCGGGGATCTGTGCACGTGGACGAATGATCAAGGATCTGTGCACGTGGACGACCGATCAAGGATCTGTGCACGTGGATGACTGATCGGGGATCTGTGCACGTGGGAGACCGATCGTGGATCTGTGCATGTGGATGACTAATCGGGGATCTGTGCATGTGGATGACTGACTGATCAAGGATCTGTGGACGGGGACGACTGATCAAGGATCAGTGAATGTGGGTGACTGATCAAGGATCTGTGGATGGGGACGACTGATGAAGGATCTGTGCATGTGGATGACTGATGAAGGATCTGTGCACGGGGACGACTGATCAAGGATCAGTGAATGTGGACGACTGATCGGGGATCTGTGCACGTGGACGACTGATCGGGGATCTGTGCACGTGGACGACTGATCGGGGATCTATGCACGTGGACGACTGATCGGGGATCTGTACACGTGGACGACTGATCGGGGATCTGTACACGTGTACGACTGATCGGGGATCTGTACA
This sequence comes from Myxine glutinosa, assembly GCF_964187855.1. Lineage (NCBI taxonomy): Eukaryota > Metazoa > Chordata > Myxini > Myxiniformes > Myxinidae > Myxine > Myxine glutinosa. Next base: position 89,102,506 of record NC_136271.1, on the reverse strand, counting down.
CGTGTACGACTGATGGGGGATCTGTGCACGTGGATGACAGTTCGGGGAACTGTGCACGTGGACGACAGTTCGGGGATCTGTGCACATGGACGACTGATGGGGGATCGGTGCACGTGGATGACTGTCCAGGGAACTGTGCACGTGGACGACAGTTCGGGGATCTGTTCAGTTCAGCTCTACTGTTTAGGTTTTTTGTTTTTTTTCAGTTTTGCCGTTTGTGTTTTTCGTAAAATGTTTGTCCCAAACCGTATCTTGCTGTGTTGAATCATTTGATTTGTCTCCTGAGTTAAGTCAGGCCTACCTCTGATAGTCGAGTGTGGTTCCCCTTCATTTTTTGCGTTGTTTTCGCTCCTTTTATTCCAGTTATTGTGACTTCTGATCGCTTAGCTCAATCTATTTCCGCTCCTCCCTAAACAATTCAAAAAAGATCTCTCCTTTACTTGGAAAAAAACACTCGGAGAAAAACCACTCAGGGAAAAAATCCCAACAACAACATCGGAAAAATAATCCCCAAGCCTCAGTCTCAATGCTGTTACTCATTTTCTTATCCTTTCTTTCTTCACAATATCTCCAAACTGAATAAAACATTTATCTTCCTCAAAACCTATTCACAACATAAAAGTCTTCTAAAATGTATCTTGTATCTACAGGTATTCCTAGTATAATACTAATAGTAGGTATTACTAGTAACATGTTAAAGGTAGGTAGTACTAGTATGTAGTAGTAGTAGTATAAATACTAATAGTTGTAGTAGGTAGTACTAGTGTCATCCTAAGTAGTAGTATAAATACTAATAATTGTAGTAGGTAGTACTAATGTCATCCTAAAAGTAGGTAGTACAAGTATCCTACTAATCGTAGGTATCATAGGTATCGTAGTAGTACTGAAACTAATAGTAGTAGTAGCTAGTACTAGTATCATACTAACAGTCGGTAGTAGTATCATGCCAATAGTAGGTATAGTAGTCGTATCAATTCGAATAGTAGTAGTAGGTCGTACTAGTATCATACTAATCGGAGATAGTAGTATTATCAATACCATTAGTAGGTGGGAGTGGTATCAAGACCATTTGCTCGTAATAGTAGTATTAGTGGTACCGGTCGTAGTAATGTAGTAGTATTAGTGTAAAAAGTAGTCGTAGATATACTCTTAAAAACTGCCTATCAGTATCCAAACAAGGCATTTCCCATGTAAAGCAAAGTTTTCTCGCTAATCTATATTAACAATATATTGATAACTTATTTTGTCTTTTTTATGACTTGCAATAATGTGCTGCACTGTTCCGATAATACATTAACTGTCTAGTTATATTATAATATAAATCTTTGACTTTCAAACATACTTGTCAACCTTCATAATCATGTCAAACACTGTACGAGGTCAAAACACTGTACGAGGTCAAAACACTGTACGAGGTCAAAACACTGTAAGAGGTCAAACACTGTACGTAATATAAACTTTTCCATTTCTAAAATATACAGTTTCAAAAATAAAATAAAAATAAAGGGCCAAACAAAGAACATTTGTTGAAATCCACCAAAGACCCAAAACCCGACAATAACATAGAGAGAATGTAACATAATGGGGAAGAGGGAAGTTTGTCGTGCATTTGACAGAAGTTACAGGGACGAACGCGAGTTTACAAAACACAGACTTTATAGTGTGGCAGGATGAGCTTATAAAGCAGAGGAAACTTCCCATTGATGGAGAAATGTCAGGAGCAGGATGGAAGCACATAATAGGTCGGCTCATAGGCTGAGAGGGTGGGTGGGGGTTTGGGGGTGGGGGGAAGGAGTAGGGGTGGAGGAGGAAATTTGGGAACATTTCAGATTGACCAAATAGGAACAACAACTAGAGAGGTTCCAGGGAACCTGAACTCAACTGGTCTATATCAATATGGTTAGAATATGCATCATAGAACCACAAACTATGTAGTTTATATGTGCTAAAAATATATGACAAAAATTGCTTTTTCAATATGGCCGCCCTGCCGCGCCCATTTTTGGGCGTGCAACGCCCAAATGCAATCCCAAACTAGTTTATGTCTTAAAGATGCTGCATAACAAGTTTCATCAAATTTGATCGATATTTGTGACTTTTAGAGCGTAGACGTCAAATTGTTTACAGACGAGACAGACAGACGGCGGACACTGGGTGTCGACAAAAACTCAGCTGGACATAGTCCAGTTGAGTTAAAAAGGGGGCCCTTGATAAATCTAAATCTCTCTCTCTCTCGCTCAGTGGAGAGGGACGAGTTCATTTTGAAATCGGATTCAACCATAAACTATCCAGCATTGTGGGACGATGGGAATTCTTTATTGTTATTCTGTATGTATTACCTTTCCATGGAGGTAGCTCCAGTGGGAGTTTAAGTTTAATACATTCCGGTGTTTACAACAAATCTCGTCCATACTCCGCCAAAGTGATGAAGCCACTTGCCCAATGCATGACTGTCATGTCAGAGTGTGAGAAACATCAGCATGACCAATCATGGGAGTGTAACTTACGTTACGGACACTCCCCGATTATGACTCCGCATTAAATAATCCCTGAAGATCTTTGCAAATTCTCAGCACAGTTCACCGGCGATGACAGAAAATCGTGTAAACCCGGTGTGAATGATAATGAACACCACAGTGTCGGGTTTGTAAAAGAACAATCACAGACGAGCCAGGGACATTACTCAGAAAATGGTCCACTCACGAGAGCTTGCAAACGATGCAGCACCTGCAACGTCCACACCTTTCTTTGCAGAACAGGTAGGGCAGAAAAATATAAAATAAGATACATTTCCATCACCTTTGATTTGCTTTGTAAAAAAAAAAAAATTTCATCAAAACTCATCATATCGCTCTTCGATTCCTCAAAGCGTAAATAAGACATGCAAAATTCACATGAAGTCTTCATAAGGGTCAAATTGAGTTCTGGTGAGGGGAGATTGCTCGTACACGTAATGCTGTCCGAAGCATCAAACCTCGTCAACATCCTGCTTTATCTGGCTTTGAGCAACAACTGGTTCTGTCATAGGTAGTAAAATGGCACACACAAGGAAGAATGCAACTGCAGTGTGGCATCCGTCCTGAACAGAATCAGCTGATTGTTGAACCCAGGCGCACAAACGGTTCATGTCCAGAGAAGTTTCCCCGGGCGGTTAGACGATAGGACAAACAACATACTATCCGATCTCATGGGTCTACTCTCGTTTGCTCGGCATCCTCAACCTTGAAAACACGTAACCAATGGAGCTGTCGCTTCTCCGTGCCGAAAAGAGCACCTTGAACAGCAAATCAGCATCTGTGCCATTGTTGCAAATCGGGACAATTGCAATTGTTAAAACTATTTACAATGTTCCTAAGCAACAGAATTTGAGCACGTACGAGAAAATAACATCACATCAACAGAATGAATGAATGAATGATCGTTTTAAGGCCATTTTCCCCGCTAGAGCGGGGGTCAGCCTTGTGGGCCCCATGACAATCATGGTTCCCTGTTTGAGGCAATGTTTTTATGGCCGGATGCCCTTCCTGACGCCGACCCTTAGTCGACTCTTACGATGCGCAGGGATACGGTGTACCTATTCTAAATCTGGGTACACACCGGGATCATTCATCCCGGCAAGCTGGTACTCAATTTGCCGACCTCGGAAGGATGACAGGCTGAGTCAACCCCCCTGGCGTTAATTCAGTGATCGACCGGGATTCGAACCCAGGATCCTCGGATCCCAAGCTGCACCCGAACCGCTAAGGCAACACCAGGCTTATCACATCAATAGGAGAATGAAAAAAATGCGGAGGAAGATATATATATATATATATATATATATATATATATATATATATATAGATGTTTGCATTATACCATCACGGTCACCTGTCCATTTCACAATCCCTCGATATATAATGGACAGGTGACCATGATGGGCCATGACCTGTTCATGGTCTTATATATCGAGGGATTGTGAAATGGACAGGTATCGTATACAAGGAATACATCTCATATGAATGTTAGATTCCCATCAAAAAGTAAATATGAATACACATGCGCTGCCAAACATTTGGGAAGATAAAATAAAGTTGATCATTTTCAATGATCCAGAAATGCAAATATAATCTTCATAATTTAAAATTCCATATTGCGCAACTGTCGTGAAATGGAGATGTTATGGACCTACCTAAAGAGGAAGAATCACGTAAAAGGGGGGAGGGAGGGGGGGGAACCACCTTGAAATGAAGATGTTGCTGACCTACCTATTAAAAGAGGAAGAATCACAATAAAGGAAAATAAATAAATAATACACCTCTAATTAAGGAATAATTACTTGTCGTGTATCAGAAGAACTTGTATACCTCTGCAGGTGTAAGGAATTTGAAAGGACAACGGAGACAGGAAAACAAGTAACGCACGAGATATTAACAAGAAATAGTCCAAAACATCACATAACAAGTATAATGAGGCCTCCATATGAATAAAAATATACATTTATATATTTTCTTACTCATTAAATATGTAATCGCCTTGTTTATATATTGCAAGGTAATTATCTGCACGACCAAAGGTAGACGCAGGTTATGTTTTCATCGCAGTTTGTTTGTCTGTGAAGATGATATATCAAAAGGTTGTGGACACATTCAGACGAAACTTGTTGGACAGGTTGGGTGTATGACAAAGAATAATCGATTCCATTTTGGTGAAGATCCGCATCCGGATACGAGAATGTTTTAATTATAAAGTGATTCTTCACCATTGAGAGATTAGACCAAAACAATACACAGGCCTAAACCAGGATGTTTGAAAAAGTTGTGGATGGATTCAGACAAAACTTGCGGGAGAGGTTGGTGAGTGACAAGAACAAGCAGATTAGATTAGTTTTTGTTCAGGCACATATGTAGATCCGGCCTATCAGTGGGATACTTTAGGAGTTGCCGAAGGCGAGAAGAAGAGGCCATTTCGTTGGGTACAAAGCTTGTTTATTGTACAGAAATCTCCAGCAACTGCTCGCGAACGGAAGTCGTAACGGCTTATATAAACCAAAAACCCTCTTCGGAGGGCGTGGCTCCAACAGCCGCGCGTGCGTCACGACCACACAACCAAAAGCCCGTGCACGTGAATTAGACCAAACATATGGTATTGGTAACCGTCACATGCGGATAAGTTAACCGCGACATGTGAATAAGGTAACCGCTACATGCGCCCCCCCCCCCCCCCCCCGAAGGCACTCCACGGGCGTGTGCGTAGTTCGCAGGCGTGCTCGGCAGTGCCGAGAAGGCTCGAGCAGGGCCCGGCCTCGGTACGCGCGAAAAAACGCAGCCGTGGGGTTGAGCCGACCGAGGGGCTGGTCAAGTCCTCGGGGGAGGCTGCCGAGGTTCCTCGCGGGCCTCCCGAGGTTGTAGTTCGCGGGTGCAGTGCCGAGAAGGCTCAAGCAGCGCTCGGCCTCGGTGCACGCGAAAAGCGGTTGAGCCAACCGAGGGGCTGGTCAAGGCCTCGGGGGAGGCTGCCGAGGTTCCTCGCGGGCCTCCCGAGGATGTAGAGTAGGAGTCGTAGTTGCGTGAGTGGCGAGCAGCGGTAGCAGTTGTAGTTGCAGCAGTAGGAGTTGCGAGCAGCGGTAGCCGTTGTAGTTGCAGCAGTAGGAGTTGCGGGAGTGGCGAGCAGCAGTGCGCGCGAAGGTAACGAGGCTCCAGCGCGCGCGAAGGTAACGAGGCTCCAGCGCGCACGAAGGTAACAAGGCTCCAGTGCGCGCGAAGGTAATGACATGAGGCTCCAGAGCGCGCGAAGGTAACGAGGCTCCAGTGCGCGAAGGTTACGAGCAGCAGTGCTCGGCCTGTGTGCGCGAAAGTTACGAGCAGCAGTACTCGGCCTGTGTGCGCGGAGGTTACGAGCAGCAGTGCTCGGCCTGTGTGCGCGGAGGTTACGAGCAGCAGTGCTCGGCCTGTGTGCGCGGAGGTTACGAGCAGCAGTGCTCGGCCTGTGTGCGCGGAGGTTACGAGCAGCAGTGCTCGGCCTGTGTGCGCGAAGGTTACGAGCAGCAGTACTCGGCCTGTGTGCGCGGAGGGTTCGAGCAGCAGTGCGCGCAAAGGCGACGAAGTAGCCGTGCCGCCAACGTCAGTGCGCGCGCAAGAGATGAGCAGCAGAGCGCGCGAAGGCGACGAAGTAGCCGTGCCGCCAACGCCTCGTAACGGCGTTCCTCCGGAGGGTCCCGGAGCAGGCTCGCCCCTCTATTCGTAGGGGAGGAACCGAGCGCGATGCGCGAACCACATGGCCGCTCGTCGTTGCTAAAACTCCGGCAGTTCGAGTTTAGGTCTTGTGGAAGAAATTGCGGTCGAAATACTGCCGTGTTCATTTGCAGCCCCCGCATACGTTCGGGGGCGACCTAGGTCACCAGTTTAGGAGTTGCCGAAGGCGAGAAGAAGAGGCCATTTCGTTGGGTACAACGCTTGTTTGTTGTACAGAAATCTCCAGCAACTGCTCGCGAACGGAAGTCGTAACGGCTTATATAAAACCAAGAACCCTCTTCGGAGGGCGTGGCTCCAACAGCCGCGCGTGCGTCACGACCACACAACCAAAAGCCCGTGCACGTGAATTAGACCAAACATATGGTATTGGTAACCGTCACATGCGGATAAGTTAACCGCGACATGTGAATAAGGTAACCGCTACAATACAAAACATTTAAAAGTGTTCACCGGGTGGAGGTGTGCTCTCTACCAGTACCACCTCCATAACGCAGTGATAATGATATTTACTGATAAATCATGTAATGTTTACATCATGCTTCAAATCCACTCACCTACTCTTGGCGAATTAAGATCTTTAACATCGACCAACTAATGCCGGCAGATGAGATGGCCGGCTTAAGGTCCATCCGAGGGAAGCCCCACAAACATTGACGAATCTCCATGACGATGGTGGGAAGCCGGGTCGGGATTCGAACCCAGGCAACACAGCTCAGAGATGAGTGTGAGTAACTTACTTTGAGGCCTTCTAGCCGACTAATCTTGAAAAATAAGAATACGCATGTCCGTGTGTCTGCTTGTACCGATCCTCCCCACCCATTGGTTGGCCAGCTGCCCTGACTCCACCCACACACGCATCCCGATGAAACATTTCACGGCCGCCATTTTGGTTCTCGGCGCGATACGAAGTATTCATTTAAAAACAACTGAAGTGACAGTTAAAAGGATTTTGAGGCGATAGGTGTCACGGGCCTTGTAAAGATCGGCCTCAGCGATCGAGACAGCTGTTAACTTATACACCGCCCAAATAACTGTGGCATTCCCCCAAGTGCAGATTCAGCTCATGTCATGAGAAATTTGTCCGAGTTCATTATTTACTTTTTTTAGATTTTAAATTCGAAATATTCGATTTTTGCAAAACCAAAATGCTTTCGTTCAAAATACATTGAACCTTCGTGCGTAAATTACGTGCGCAAAACCGTCTGGGTGACGCGTTTTCACTCTACTGCGCATGCGCAGCATATGCAGGTATGCCTTGGCATCCGCTTTGACTTTGAGAGCGGCCATTGTGTAAAGTGGTATCGACACAATTTGCATTGTTTATTTATTTGTTAACCGAGCTGTGAATAATCAGCTCTTACACCCCACGTGGTGCATACCGAGTGTGAACAGACCCGCGAGTGCTTGTGCTTCGCCAAACACCTCGTATCACGAAGCAGCGACAGAGTGTAACTGGAGGTGCATTTATTTACACCTGTGACCTGGTGAAGGAACAACGCAAATTGGACGTACACATGGAATCTCTGCATCTCCTGTGCATTCGATCGTTCAAAGTTCTCCCAAAATGAATGAAATGGACAGGTTACCGTGATGGGCCATGACCTGTTCATGGTCATATATATCGAGGGATTGTGAAATGGACAGGTGACCGTGATGGGCCATGACCTGTTCATGGTCATATATCGAGGGGTTGTAAAATGGACAGGTGGCCGTGATGGGCCATGACCTGTTCATGGTCATATATAGCGAGGGATTGTGAAATGGACAGGTGACCGTGATGGGCCATGACCTGTTCATGGTCATATACAGCGAGGGATTGTGAAATGGACAGGTGACCGTGATGGGCCATGACCTGTTCATGGTCATATACAGCGAGGGATTGTGAAATGGACAGGTGACCATGATGGGCCATGACCTGTTCATTGTCATATATATCGAGGGATTGTGAAATGGACAGGTGACCGTGATGGGCCATGACCTGTTCATGGTCATATATAGCGAGGGATTGTGAAATGGACAGGTGACCGTGATGGGCCATGACCTGTTCATGGTCATATACAGCGAGGGATTGTGAAATGGACAGGTGACCGTGATGGGCCATGACCTGTTCATGGTCATATATAGCGAGGGATTGTGAAATGGACAGGTGACCGTGATGGGCCATGACCTGTTCACGGTCATATACAGCGAGGGATTGTGAAATGGACAGGTGACCGTGATGGGCCATGACCTGTTCATGGTCATATATAGTGAGGGATTGTGAAATGGACAGGTGACCGTGATGGGCCATGACCTGTTCATGGTCATATATAGTGAGGGATTGTGAAATGGACAGGTGACCGTGATGGGCCATGACCTGTTCATGGTCATATATAGCGAGGGATTGTGAAATGGACAGGTGACCGTGATGGGCCATGACCTGTTCATGGTCATATATTTTCTGCATATCTCAAGGGATTGTGATTTGCACAAGCGACCGTGACACGCGAGAAGGGGGTATGAAGGTTTGGAGTAGGGAGAGGATTGATGCTTTAGGGATGGGGGGCAGTGTGAGGACTTGGGGTTTCTGAGGGGTCGGGGTTGGGAAAATTGAAGACGATGTCATATTTTACACGAGTAAAGGTAACGCAACGTTGGGTCCTTCCCACCCCCTCCCTCCAGACTCTCAACATCTCCCACCCCTCCCCTGCCTCCTCCCACCCCACTCCACTTCCTCTGGACTTATTACCCACCCTTTACCCACCCCCTCCCTCCAGACTATCAAACATCTCCCACCCCTCCCCTGCTTCCTCCCACACCACTCCACTTCCTCCGGACTTATTACCCACCCTTTACCCACCCCCTCCCTCCAGACTATCAAACATCTCCCACCCCTCCCCTGCCTCCTCCCACCCCACTCCACTTCCTCCGGACTTATTACCCACCCTTTACCCACCCCCTCCCTCCAGAATCCATCCATAACTTTTAGAGATATCCTGTTCAGACAGACAAATATGCGTGAAAACATAACCTGCGTCCACCTTGGTGGCAGAGGTACAGATGCCACAAGTCGATACCTCAAGCACTCTATATCATTTTTAGCAAAAACACAAACTTCAAACATATTCCTCGCAGCCCAGGTGTCATTTTTCTTTCACAGCCACAATGGAATTAGTCAATGTGACGTCATGAATTCAAACAACCTTCATGGAAGCAAGAAGCTGAGTTGTAATGGAATTTAAAACCTACCTCGAATAACATAAAGGACCCACATAACAAAAAATACAAACAACAGAGAAAACATTCGCGAGACAAAGACAACTCAAACCAAAATGCGAGTCCAGAACAATAAGAGTTTCACACCATTGGTGAGCATTTTCAAGCGCTGGATTAATGTCTTTTCATGCTTGGCAGAACACAAAAAGTTAAACATCTGTAGATCTGAACTAATGGGTTTTAAAACATAATTGCTTGACATTTGTTATCAGCCCCTGCTGCACCAGTTTTATGATCCTTGCTGAGCTGGTTGTGTTCACATCACAAACATCTGCTTTCAAATGCATCTGTTTTATAAGAATTGCACAAAAACGACTTTGCATGCTCAACTCGATATAAATGCTACACACGCACACACACACACACACACACACACACACGAACGGTTTTCATTAAAAACACAAATCTTCTAGAAACCTCCTCCTCATTATAAACTTCCACAATGTCTAGTTACCGCACACCTCAAGTCTCTTCCTCACTATCTATGTGCGAAACCGATTTATTGAGGCTGATCTATCTTGGCTCCAACTGAGTGACTGAGTCAACCAATGGGTGTTCAGATTACCAATTACGTCATGAATGATGAACCAATTGGTGTTCCTCTTACATATACATGTTTATATATGCACGCTCTTTCACTTCCTTCTTTCTCTTGCTGTGATTTACCTTGAGGAGTCCAGCACGAAAAGCCTTGGTTATTCTTATGTCGCATTTGTTTTCTTGTATTTTAACGTTCTCTAGCACCAAACGTGTGTATATATATAGTTACGGGGTCCCCCCCGCCTTACCCCTGGTCTCAGTGGACCTCCGAACCCCAAGAGGGTCCCCGGCAGAAAGATGTTTTTATCCCTCACTGGAACCAGCAAGTGAAAGTCGAATCAAATGATGCAACCACACCCGGTTATAAACAAACCATAATATATTATAAATCCCACACAATGAGCCATACCGCAATGGGGCAATCACACACTTTCAAATCCTACATTCTACAACAATATCCTTATCAATCCCCTCAACCCCACACTCACGGCACCTCCCCCAATGTCTCTGCTCCACTCCAAGGCGAAGTCCCAATGTCTCTGTGCGCTCCCACGATCGGGGAGTCGAGGCCCGATGGTCAATTGAGGCGTCGACGAGCGAGAAGACCCCGAGGTCACGGTGCTCAGCCCCCAGCAGCACAGCGGTGGAGAGGAACCTCACAAAGATTCGCTCCGATGTACACGTTGCGGTTCCACCCGCGAGCCTCCGTAGAATTCGCACGTGCCCCTCTCTGGCACGGCCGTTCCCAGCGATCCACCAGGGAATAATGCCCAGCCGACACGACGAAAGCCTGTTCCCTGCAGGGTGCTCGCGTGGCCAGAATGGCGGGCGGCTTTCGCTCCAACCCGGGTTCTCAAGGTCTGGATCCTCCGGAACCTCGCTGAGAATACCCGGCGACACCGGCTCCCCGCACTCCGGCGATATCTCTTATCGCCCGAACTCCCTTTTAAGGACGCAAGGTTCCCTCGCACTGCACGTCGAGCGCTCGGCCCGGAGCCTCCACCACCACATCTCCTTTTTCCTTCGCTCCACCTCTTCCGGTCTCGATCCGGATTTTCCCACCACCTTTTATCGGGAGCGCTTTTAACCCTTTTAACCACAACAAGCATCATCTGGAATCAACCATGAACAAGAACCACCATAATTAGGGCCGGTATCCGTAACAATATATATATATATAATTTTACACACATTGTGTACAGTACTATGCAAAAGTTTGGGTCATTCTTACTTTTGTGGTGTTTCCCCATGAATCATTTGTGCAATATAGTTTATAGTGTAGCGGCTGCCGCTGGGTGTTCACAATCGCCTTGCACCTATCAAGGACGCGGAGCGATCACCATGCCGGGCTCGTCCAGGACGCCCGGGCAGGCCCGCGCTCAACTTGCCAGGCCTCGGTCGGGACGCCCGGGCATGCCCGGGCATGCCCGGGCAGGCTCGCCCTCAACTTGCCAGGCCGCAGCCAGGACGCTGGGCCACGCCCCCTGGCGCCGGGCCTGGGCAAACCCCCTGGTTTAATAGATATATATTGCTGACCGATAAACGGGTTTTCAGAGTGCCTGAGTGTTTGATTTCAATAAAGCAACTCAGATGAATTCCAGCTTTTTGTCGCGTCCATTCTTCTGATCGACGTGGGAGCCCCAGCTCCTTCATTGGTGACCTATCGACATGGACACGGCAGTCGCCCTTAAACTGCCTACCTTCTGGGAGGCTCACGCTGCGGTTTGGTTCGCACAGGCGGAGTCCCTGTTCGCCCTGCGAGGCATCACGGCCGACGACACCCGCTTCCACCATGTGGTAGCTGCGCTCGGGTCGGCTACCTCAGCCCGCGCCCTGAGCCTCCTCGAAAGCCCGCCAGCCGCTGACAAATACGGCGCGATTAAGCAGCTTCTCCTCGATGCTTTCGCCCTCCCATCGGCGGAACGCGCACGGCGCCTGCTCGAACTGCCTGAGCTCGGCGACACGCGCCCTTCCGAGCGAATGGACTACATGCTTTCACTGCTCGGCGAGCACTCTCCGGCATTCCTGTTCCGGGAGCTGTTCCTCCGTCAGCTGCCTAACCCGGTACGCCTCGCCCTGGCAAGCACGACGATCACAGATCCCCGGGCCCTTGCCAGAGAAGCCGACAAGATCTCCGCTGCAGGACGGCGCATCGCAGCGGCGACATGGGACCCACCGCCGTCCGACGCAACAACCATGGCGCCCGAGCACCCGGCACGGTCGACGGCCGAACTGCCGACGCAATTGGCGGCCGCTCTACCGTGCCGACCACCTCCACCCGACCAAGCGTGGTGTTACTATCATGCCAGGTTCGGACAAAAGGCCCGGACATGCCGACCCCCGTGCACCTTTGGCAGGCCGGGAAACGGCCGGGCCGGCGTTCATTACCAGCCATGAGCGCCGGCCATACGGGCAACTTACTGTTCATCACGGATAAAGCGTCCGGACGGCGCTTCCTGTGCGACACCGGCGCCCAACTGAGCGTCATACCCACCTCTGACCAGGACAGGCAATCCGCGGTTTGCGGCCCCTCCTTAGTTGCGGCCAACGGATCGACTATCCGCACCTTCGGCCCGCGCAACGTCACCCTCTGCTTCGGCGGCCAACGCTTTGCTTGGACGTTTGTAACCGCCAACGTGCCCGTGGCTCTGCTAGGCGCCGACTTCCTCTGCGCACACGGACTGCTGGTGGACGTCCAACGGCGTCGTTTAATCAACGCCGAAACCTTCAGCTCCCTGGTATGCACATTGAGCAGCTCCGCGCCGACCGAGCTGGCATGCGCCGTCCCGGCGGCGAACGAGTTTGCTCGCCTGCTCACGGAGTTCCCGGCCCTCACGCGGCCGACGTTTTCGGCCGTCGCAGTACGGCATGGGATCGAGCACCACATACCAACCACGGGCCCGCCGGTCTACGCCAGGGCCCGCCGCCTCGACCCAGCCAAGCTCGCCGTAGCGAAGGCCGAATTCGACGCGTTGGAGCACCTCGGCATCGTGCGGCGCTCCGATAGCGCGTGGGCCTCGCCACTGCACATCGTGCCAAAGCCGGGGGGTGGATGGCGCCCGTGTGGCGACTACCGCCGTCTCAATGACGCTACCACCCCCGACAGGTACCCGATCCCGCATATCCAAGACTTCTCCGCCCGTCTGGCGGGACGGGTCATTTTTTCGAAAATTGATCTCATACGGGGATATCACCAGGTACCTGTCAGGGCGGCCGACGTCCCTAAAACGGCAGTCATCACGCCGTTCGGCTTATTCGAATTCTTGCGGATGCCGTTTGGTCTCAAGAACGCGGCTCAGGCGTTCCAGCGCTTGATGGACGGCGTGCTGCGTGACCTGCCGTTCCTTTTCGTTTACCTGGACGACATCCTCGTCGCCAGCACGTCCCGGGCCGAGCACCTCCTCCACCTCCGAACACTGTTCGAGCGCCTCAGCGAGCACGGCCTCATCGTCAACCCGGCCAAATGCCACTTCGGCACGACGGCCGTTGATTTTTTGGGCCACCACATCACCAAGAACGGGGCCGTGCCGCTGCCAACCAAGGTCGAGGCCATCACCACGTTCCCGCGTCCCCGCACCATAAAGGCCCTGCAGGAATTCCTGGGAATGGTGAATTTTTATCACCGCTTCGTGCCCCGCGCTGCTCACCTCATGCGGCCCCTCTACGAAGCCCTCCGGGGCAAGCCGGCCAAGCACGACATCGTCTGGTCTGCAGCAATGGATGCGGCCTTCCAAAGCTCAAAGCGGGCCCTCGCCGACGCAACACTGCTCGCTCACCCGGTGCTCAACGCTCCCATCGCCCTCACCACGGATGCCTCCGACTACGCGGTGGGCGCCGTACATGAGCAATGGGTGAACGGGGTTTGGCAGCCACTCGCTTTTTTCAGCCGGCAGCTCCGGCCGAACGAGCTCAAATACAGCACGTTTGACCGGGAGCTCCTCGGTCTACACCTGGCCGTCCGCCATTTCCGCCACCTCCTGGAGGGCCGACCTTTCACGGCGTTCGTCGACCACAAGCCGTTGATTTACGCCATGGCCAAGGTCACGGAGCCATGGTCGGCCCGCCAACAGCGCCACCTCTCCGCCGTGTCGGAGTTTACCACGGACATCCGGCACGTCGCCGGCAAAAACAACGCCGTGGCCGACTGTCTTTCCCGGGCCAGCGCGAACGCGGTCCACCTGGGCGTGGATTTTGCGCTTATGGCGGCGGACCAAACCACCGACACCACGGTGCAAGCCCTCCGGGCGGCGGACACGGGCCTCCGCCTGGCCGACATCCCCTGCGCGGACACTGTCCTGCTCTGCGACGTCTCCCAAGGCCAGCCTCGCCCCATCGTGCCCGTCACCTGGCAACGCCGCATCTTCGCCTCCCTCCACGGCCTTTCCCACCCGGGCCGGAAAGCTTCCCAGAAGCTGGTGTCGGCGCGTTTCGTCTGGCACGGCCTTCGTCGGGACGTCCGCGATTGGACCAGCGCCTGCACGGCCTGCCAACGGTCCAAGGTCCACCGACACACCCAGGCCCCGCTGGCACCTTTCACCGTGCCCGAATGACGTTTCGACCACGTCAACGTGGATCTGGTGGGCCCCCTCCCCCCGTCATGGGGGTTCACACACCTGCTCACCATGGTGGACAGGACCACCAGGTGGCCGGAGGCCGTTCCCCTCGTCTCCACCACCACTGCCGACGTGGCGCAGGCTTTCATCGCCACCTGGGTCGCCCGCTTCGGCGCACCGGCGGACATCTCGTCAGACCGCGGACCACAGTTCACCTCCGAGCTGTGGGGCGCGGTCGCCCGCAACCTGGGGGTCAAGCTCCACCGTACTACGGCCTACCACCCCCAAGCAAACGGGTTGTGCGAGCGATTCCACCGCTCCATGAAGGCCGCGCTCATGGCCGGCCTTCAAGACGGCGGTTGGGCCGACCGGCTGCCGTGGGTCCTTTTGGGCCTTCGCACGGCCCCCAAGGAGGACCTCCAGGCATCCACCGCCGAGCTGGTCTATGGCCAGGTGCTACGCGTCCCGGGCGAATTCGTGCCCGACGCTACCAGTCCCTGGTCCGCAGCTCACCAGCGCTCGGACCTCCAGGAGGCCGCCCGACGGTTTGCCCCCGTGCCAACATCCCACCACGGTGACCCCCAGTCCTACGTCCCCCCAGCACTCCGCACAGCGGAGTATGTTTTTGTGCGTCACGACGCACATCGGTGGCCACTCCAGCCGCCGTACGACGGGCCCTTCCGGGTGCTACGACGGGACGACAAGTCGTTCGTCATCGACATCGGCGGCAGGTCGGACCGGATTACAGTGGACCGCCTCAAGCCGGCGCACGTGGACGTCGACCACCCACCACGGGTGGCCCTTCCGCCGCGGCGAGGCCGCCCCCCGTCCACGGGGCCCCCCACTCGACCGCCCACCACCTCACCGGACCCCCTCCCACGACCCGCCAGGGGTCGCTTCGGCCGGGTCATCAGGACCCCCCTCAAGTTGACCCTGCCGGTGCAAGTCGATTCTGGGGGGACGTGTGTAGCGGCTGCCGCTGGGTGTTCACAATCGCCTTGCACCTATCAAGGACGCGGAGCGATCACCATGCCGGGCTCGTCCAGGACGCCCGGGCAGGCCCGCGCTCAACTTGCCAGGCCTCGGTCGGGACGCCCGGGCATGCCCGGGCATGCCCGGGCAGGCTCGCCCTCAACTTGCCAGGCCGCAGCCAGGACGCTGGGCCACGCCCCCTGGCGCCGGGCCTGGGCAAACCCCCTGGTTTAATAGATATATATTGCTGACCGATAAACGGGTTTTCAGAGTGCCTGAGTGTTTGATTTCAATAAAGCAACTCAGATGAATTCCAGCTTTTTGTCGCGTCCATTCTTCTGATCGACGTGGGAGCCCCAGCTCCTTCAATAGTGCATATGCAGTTAATAGATAAATATAACTAACTGCCAACCTGACAGCCTCGGAGGCGGAATGGTTGGAGCACCCGCTGTGAGTCGAGGAGGTCAGTGGTCCAAACCCCAGCCGAGTCATACAAAAAGACTTTAAAATGGTGAATGCAGCTTCCTTGTTTCCTCTGCATTTAAAAAGATAGAGAACGGACGAAAAAGAAAGGTTGGTCATAATAGCAACGGCTTGTATGGGCCCAATGGCGTCCTCCTACGTCATAGTTCCTTGAAAGGGAACTCGTATTGTTATTGTTCTTGTTTACCTTTTTATTTGTTAATTGTTAAACCAAAATCATTGGATCCTTTATTCCATATTTAATACATATACAGATGGAGTAATGGTTTCTATCGTATCTGCCAACAGTACTTCATATTAAGCGAAATCCAGATCATGTGCAGTTTCTTCACCAACTTTTGCACCTTCATGTCCACCCTGATTTACCTTCAAATATAAGCTGTTCCATAAACATGTCAAACTATTTCAGTGAAACAACACATCCTGCTCTTACTCCAGTCTTTGTTTCACTCAAAATATTCCCCAAGCCATTCCACATACAATTGTGGCCAAAAATATTGGCACCCTTGCCCTTTTTTCAAATAACTCGCAATTTTCTCTAACACTAAGTTGCAATTGACAAAAATCTTTTGGTCTCCACAATTCCTTATTTCACTGTTAATATTACAGAACCTTTGTTTTTGATTCAGAGCTTAATATATCCTTTTAAATCAGAAAATAAAAATAAATGGCATTGACAAAATTATTGACACCCAAGACCTAATATTTGGTAGCACAGACTTTGGACAAAATAACTACAGTAAAGCGCTTCCTATAGCCATGAAGGAGCTTCCTCCACCTCTCTACTGGCAGTTTTCCCCACTCTTCTTGTGCAAACTGCTCCAGTTCTCCAAGATTTGAAGGGTGCCTTCTCCCAACTGCTGTTTTCAGATCTCCCCACAGGTGTTCAATGGGA
This sequence comes from Myxine glutinosa, assembly GCF_964187855.1. Taxonomy (NCBI): domain Eukaryota; kingdom Metazoa; phylum Chordata; class Myxini; order Myxiniformes; family Myxinidae; genus Myxine; species Myxine glutinosa. The sequence continues at coordinate 89,085,578 of NC_136271.1, read as the reverse complement.
TTTAGATCTGGACTCATTGCTGGCCACTTCAGAACAGTTCAGCGTTTTGTCTTGAACCATTCCTGGGTGCTTTTTGAAGTGTGTTTGTGGTCATTGTCCTGCTGCAAGTCCCATGACCTTCGACGGAGACCCAACTCTCTGACACTGGGTTCAACATTGTGCTCCAAAATGCCTTAGTAATCTCCCGATTTCATGATGCCATGCACACATTCAAGGTACCCAGTGCCAGAGGCAGCACAGCAACCCCAAAACCTCACTGAACCCCCTCCATGTTTGACTGTAGGGAAGGTGTTCTTTTCTTTGAAGGCTTCATTTTCTTTTGTGTAAACATAGAGATCATGTGCTTCACCGAAAAGATGTAATTTCGTCTCATCTGTCCACAGAAGGATTTTGGCTTGTTCATAAGTGTTTTGGCAAGCTCCAGTTGGCATTTCTTCGGTCTCTCTGTCAGCAGTGGTGTCCTCCTGGGTCTCCTACCATAGAATCTCCTGTCATTGAGTTGGTGACGGATGGTGCTAGTTGAAACTGTCGTACCTTGTGTCTGAAGGTCAGCTTGAATCTGTTTGGCAGTTGATCGAGGTGCTTTCTCCACCATTCGAACAATCCTTTGCTGCAATCTTCGATCAAGTTTTCTCTTGCGGCCACGTCCAGCTTAAAATTCCTGATAACATTGTGTACGGTCGACACAGGAACATCAGTGTCTCTGGAGATGGACTTGTAGCCTTGAGATTGTCCATGCTTGGTTGCATTATTGTGTCTGCCCTCCCCAGACAATTCACTGGTTTTCTTTCTTTTCTCCATGCTCATTACGGAACACACAGTGACACAAAACAGCACAATGACTCCTTTTCTCTATTCAAACTGGTTGAATGAGTGATTTTTATATTGCAGGCACCTGCAACTCACCACAGGTGAGTTCATTTTCAAAGTAAAGGAGAATCACCTGCTTGAAATCTAATTATTCATAACAACTTGTAAAAGGTGACAATAATATTGTCCTGGCCATTTTATGATTTCTGTGTGGAATAAGCGAAGATTTAGTAATTTTTTCAGCTTTTTTGTTTTGTTCCACTGAAAACCAAAGAGATAAATTTGTCGATACCAAAAGATTTTTAATTTCAACAATTTTCTGGAAAAAATGGTGCATTATTTTAAAAAAGTGCAAGGGTGCCAATATTTTTGCCCACTACTGTACATAACGCCATTACATACCCCCTTGCATAACTTTTTCATCATCCAAATTACCCACTCATGACTGTTTTCCAATCATCTCCATAGACCTTTTCTCCAAACTGAATCAACAGCTTTTTCAAGATCTATCAAAGCAACGAACAAGGGCTTTCAATACTCTCACTTTATTTACTTTTTTCTGAAACCTCCTTATAAGAATTAAAAGTTTCCTCAACAGTTTATCTTCCTTTCAAAAAAAACACCTGTTATTCTCTAGTTTTATTCTACATTGTTTTCTTCAACCTTTTGAACAACTCTAAAGAACACTTTGCTTGGACCAGATCATAAGCTTCTTCTCCGAATATGGTCCGGTGATTGTATGGTTCACAAACATGGTGACGGGTGATTGTATGGTTCACACACAAGGTGACGGGTGATTGTATGGTTCAAACACATGGTGACGGGTGATTGTATGGTTCACAAACATGGTGACGGGTGATTGTATGGTTCACAAACATGGTGACGGGTGATTGTACGGTTCACAAACATGGTGACGGGTGATTGTATGGTTCACAAACATGGTGACGGGTGATTGTATGGTTCACACACAAGGTGACGGGTGATTGTATGGTTCAAACACATGGTGACGGGTGATTGTATGGTTCACAAACATGGTTACTGGTGATTGTATTGTTCACACACAAGGTGACAGGTGATTGTATGGTTCACAACCAAGGTGACGGGTGATTGTATTGTTCACACACAAGGTGACAGGTGATTGTACGGTTCACACACATGGTGACGGGTGATTGTACGGTTCACAAACATGGTGACGGGTAATTGTATGGTTCACAAACATGGTGACGGGTGATTGTATGGTTCACAAACATGGTGACGGGTAATTGTATGGTTCACAAACATGGTGACGGGTGATTGTATGGTTCACAAACATGGTGACGGGTGATTGTACAGTTCACAAACATGGTGACGGGTGATTGTATGGTTCACAAACATGGTGACGGGTGATTGTTTGGTTCACACACAAGGTGACGGGTGATTGTATGGTTCACACACACGGTGAGGGGTGATTGTATGGTTCACACACAAGGTGACGGGTGATTGTATGGTTCACACACAAGGTGACGGGTGATTGTATGGTTCACACACAAGGTGACGGGTGATTGTACGGTTCACAAGCATGGTGACTGGTGATTGTATGGTTCACAAGCATGGTGACTGATGATTGTATGGTTCACAAGCATGGTGACTGATGATTGTATGGTTGACAAGCATGGTGACGGGTGATTGTATGGTTCACACACAAGGTGACGGGTGATTGTATGGTTCACACACAAAGTGACGGGGGATTGTATGGTTCACAAGCATGGTGACTGATGATTGTATGGTTCACAAGCATGGTGACTGATGATTGTATGGTTGACAAGCATGGTGACGGGTGATTGTATGGTTCACACACAAGGTGACGGGTGATTGTATGGTTCACACACACGGTGACGGGTGATTGTATGGTTCACAAGCATGGTGACTGGTGATTGTATGGTTCACACACAAGGTGACGGGTGATTGTATGTTCACACACATGGTGACGGGTGATTGTATGGTTCACAAACATAGTCACGGGTGATTGTATGGTTCACACACAAGGTGACGGGTGATTGTATGGTTCACAAACATAGTCACGGGTGATTGTATGGTTCACACACAAGGTGACGGGTGATTGTATGGTTCACACACATGGTGACGGGTGATTGTATGGTTCACAAGCATGGTGACTGGTGATTGTATGGTTCACACACAAGGTGACGGGTGATTGTATGTTCACACACATGGTGACGGGTGATTGTATGGTTCACAAACATAGTCACGGGTGATTGTATGGTTCACACACAAGGTGACGGGTGATTGTATGGTTCACAAACATAGTCACGGGTGATTGTATGGTTCACACACAAGGCGACGGGTGATTGTATGGTTCACACACAAGGTGACTGGTGATTGTATGGTTCACAAACATGGTGATGGGTGATTGTATGGTTCACACACAAGGTGACGGGTGATTGTATGGTTCACACACAAGGTGACTGGTGATTGTATAGTTCACACAACCAAGGTGACGGGTGATTGTATGGTTCACAAACATAGTCACGGGTGATTGTATGGTTCACACACTAGGTGATGGGTGATTGTATGGTTCACACACAGGGTGACGGGTGATTGTATGGTTCAAACACAAGGTGACGGGTGATTGTATGGTTCACACACAAGGTGACTGGTGATTGTATGGTTCACACAACTAAGGTGACGGGTGATTGTATGGTTCACACACTACGTGACAGGTGATTGTATGGTTCACACACATGGTGACAGGTGATTGTATGGTTCACACACAAGGTGACGGGTGATTGTATGGTTCACACACATGGTGACGGGTGATTGTATGGTTCACACACATGGTGACGGGTGATTGTATGGTTCACACAACCAAGGTGACGGGTGATTGTATGGTTCACACACTAGGTGACAGGTGATTGTATGGTTCACACACATGGTGACGGGTGATTGTATGGTTCACAACCACCCAGCACATGGTGAACAACGTATTGTTGTGCAGGAGGTTGAATATTTACGATCAAAGCAACAAAAAGGTTAAATGAGCAAATGGTAAAACTGAGCACGTTCTGTATTCTCTCTCAGGTGAGACTCTCTTCGTGAAGGCATAATTATCTCAAATGATTTCTGAGCCAGCAGGTGATGACAAATTGTGAGGGCTTACAGATTGGGAGCATCGCTCTCATAATGTGTAATGAGTGGGTAATTTGGATTATAAATGCTGCTGACGCACCACCAGGGCCAAAAAGAGCACATCGCACTTTCTGTTTGCAAATTTATCTTCAAACAATGTACAATGCAAACATATGCATCCTTCATCCTTCTTTTGGGCGATGATTGAGTGAAAGGAGAGTTTACATGATGTGGAGTTCACAAAAAGGACGAGAAAGCGAAGCCTGCAAATGCAGCGGTGGAGAAGACGAGAAGCATTGAGATGCGAGGTGAAGAAGCAGCACAGGATGCAAACAAAAGAGCAGAAGAAGAAGAAGAAGAAGGAAACGGGTGCAGTGGCTCATCGAATGGATCAAATGCTCGGGGGGAAATGGCGTTTAAGTAGGACCAAGCTGTGCATCTTGGAGCGGTTGGATGAACACAATTAAACAGCGATGGCTTCTGTAGGAATGGGGAGAGAAATGGCACAATCGCTCAGTATTTTATACCTGCACATTCGCCGCAAAACGATGACGTGCGTGCGTCACTCATCATCATCCAAGGTTGATGTGCGCGCTTGTCATTGTTGAACGCAAGATGTGCACCTGGGTGCATCCATCCAAATTATTTGTCGGAGCACAAAAGGATTACCTTGCACTCGTACAGGTTGACCTTTGGGCTAAGTTGGAGTTTGAGTGAAGACGGAAGGGTTTCTCCTTGAAGCCCACTACTCCACCTGCCTTGTATTTACCTGCCTTGTATTTACCTGCCTTGTATTTACATCGGCAACTTAAGGTGGACGGAGGTCATGTTTTCACCTGTGTTTGTTTGTCTGAACATCTATTTGTCTGTGAGCAGGATATCTCAAAAAGTTATGGATGGCTTGATGTTATGATGTTGAAAAATGATGATATGATATGATGATGTTATGATGTTATGATGTTATTATTATGATGATGATGTTATGATATGATGATGTTATGATGATAATGATGTTATGATGATAATGATGTTATGATGTTCTCAAAAAGTTATGGATGGCTTGATGTCATGATGTTGAAAAATGATATGATATGATGATGTTATGATGTTATGATGCTGATGTTATGATGTTATGATATGATAATGTTATGATGGTATGATATGATGATGATAATGATGTTATGATGATAATGATGTTATGATGTTCTCAAAAAGTTATGGATGGCTTGATGTCATGATGTTGAAAAATGATATGATATGATGATGTTATGATGTTATGATGCTGATGTTATGATGTTATGATATGATAATGTTATGATGGTATGATATGATGATGATAATGATGTTATGATGATAATGATGTTATGATGTTCTCAAAAAGTTATGGATGGCTTGATGTTATGATGTTGAAAAATGATATATTATGATGATGTTATGATGTTATGATGCTGATGTTATGATGTTATGATATGATAATGTTATGATGGTATGATATGATGATGATAATGATGTTATGATGATAATGATGTTATGATGTTCTCAAAAAGTTATGGATGGCTTGATGTTATGATGTTGAAAAATGATATGTTATGATGATGTTATGATGTTCTCAAAAAGTCATAACTTGAAAGTTATGATGGATTCGGACGAAACTTGGTGGAGAAGTTGGGTGTGTGACATCAACGAAATGATTCGATTTAGGTGAAGATCTGGATCCAGATAGTAAAATTTTAAGTGACCTCACCATTGAGTGATAGGACTAAAAAATTATACATAGCAGGACATCTCAAAACGTCGATGTATTCGGACGAAACTTGGTGGACAAGTTCGTTAGGTGACATGAACAAGCTGATTCGATTTTGGTTCAGGTCCGAATCCAGATCCGACCTATCAGCGGATACAAAACATCAGGTGCTCAGCCTGGCGCAGGTGTGCGCTCTACCAAGTGTCGTTCTCGTCACATATGTGGATCTGTGCACAAGATGGATATGATCAAGTAAATCGGTGCACAAAATGCGTCTTTCCAACATTTGTCACTTTTCTACGAGCACATTCCAATTTGACCCAGGTGTTCACAAGATCCTGCAAACTCAAATAGGTTATAACAGCTAAATGATGACCCAATGAAATATGAAGCAAAATGCACTTCAAATCAATAAATCTGTTCCATTTAACTGCATTTCGTCCACATTTGTTTCCCTCAAAAAAATACCTCCAGAAATAGCACTTTGGGATAAGAAATGAATGCACGAGGTTGAGGTTCAGGTGTCGTAAGCTCACAAACAGAATGTGTGAGTAACCTGGCAACCTGAAAGGAAAGCCACAGAGAGCAATTAGTCCCAGTGATAGTCCCCATTGGTATATTGTCTGGTTCTCAAGGTGGAGCCATTTAAATGGTCAGGTGTTATACTATAACAAGAGTTCCTTCCCTTACAAGGAACTTCAATGCAGGTGGAGGCTGTTAGACCCATCAAGCCTGTGCACCTGTTGTTACTATGGTTACTTCTGCCACTGAACGCGGATGGAGGTTTTTGTCTTCAGCCCTGTCTGTCTTTCTATGAGCAGGCTATCTCAAAAGGTGATTGACAGATTCGGCCGAAATTTGGTGGACACATTGGATGTCTGACCATCACTAACTGACTCGATTTAGATGAAGATCCGGATACGGACATGAGAATATTTTCATTCTTTAACTGATTCTTCACCCGTTGAGACAAGGGGCCAAAAACGATATTTTAAAAAGTTGGGGGTGGATTATGACAAAACTTGGTGAATGAGTTGGTTTGGTGACAAGAACCAGCAGATTCGGTTTTGGTTTCGGTCAGCAGATTCGGCCTATCATTGGGATAGGAATCAAATTGTTCAGCCTGGCGGAGGGAGCTATGTGCTCTATCAAGTGCCGCTCTAGCTACGTCAACCACACACGACGCTACGTTTTCACTTTGTCTGTTTGTTACTTGCGAATATCCAATTTGTTTTAAGTATATTCGTTGGTCACGTGTGTTATTCTGTCTGTTTGTTTGTCTGTCTGTGAACAAGATATCGTAAAAAGTTATGGACGGATTTGGATGAAACTTGGCGGAGACGTTGTGTGTGCGACAAGGACAAATTGATTCGATTTTGGGGAAGATCTGAATATGGATTCGGATATGAGAATTATTTAATTTTATAAGTGATTCTTCACCGTTGAGAGATATGGCCAAACACAATACATTGTGGGAAATCTCAAAAAGTTATGGACGGATTTGGATGAAACTTGGTGGAGAGGTTGTGTATGTGACAAGGACAAATTGATTCGATTTTGGAGATCTGAATATGGATTCGGATATGAGAATTATTTAATTTTATAAGTGATTCTTCACCATTGAGAGATATGGCCAAACACAATACATTGTGGGAAATATCAAAGAGTTATGGACGGGTTTGGATGAACCTTGGTGGACAGGTTGTGTATGTGACAAGGACAAATTGATTCGATTTTGGGGAAGATCTGAATATGGATTCGGATATGAGAATTATTTAATTTTATAAGTGATTCTTCACCATTGAGAGATATGGCCAAACACAATACATTGTGGGAAATCTCAAAAAGTTATGGACGGATTTGGATGAAACTTGGTGGACAGGTTGTGTGTGTGACGAGGACAAATTGATTCGATTTTGGGGAAGATCTGAATATGGATTCGGATACGAGAATTATTTAATTTTATAAGTGATTCTTCACCATTGAGAGATATGGCCAAAAACAATACATTGTGGGAAATCTCAAAAGGTTATGGACGGATTTGGATGGAACTTGGTGGAGAGGTTGTGTATGTGACGAGGACAAATTGATTCGATTTTGGGGAAGATCTGAATATGGATTCGGATATGAGAATTATTTTATTTTATAAGTGATTCTTAATCATTGAGAGATATGGCCAAAAATAATACATTGTGGGAAATCTCAAAAAGTTATGGGCGGATTTGGATGAAACTTGGTGGAGAGGTTGTGTATGTGACGAGGACAAATTGATTCGATTTTGGGGAAGATCTGAATATGGATTCGGATATGAGAATTATTTTATTTTATAAGTGATTCTTAATCATTGAGAGATATGGCCAAAAATAATACATTGTGGGAAATCTCAAAAAGTTATGGGCGGATTTGGATGAAACTTGGTGGAGAGGTTGTGTATGTGACGAGGACAAATTGATTCGATTTTGGGGAAGATCTGAATATGGATTCGGATACGAGAATTATTTAATTTTATAAGTGATTCTTCACCATTGAGAGATATGGCCAAAAATAATACATTGTGGAAAATCTCAAAAAGTTATTGGCGGATTTGGATGAAACTTGGTGGAGAGGTTGTGTATGTGACGAGGACAAATTGATTCGATTTTGGGGAAGATCTGAATATGGATTCGGATACGAGAATTATTTAATTTTATAAGTGATTCTTCACCATTGAGAGATATGGCCAAAAACAATACATTGTGGGAAATCTCAAAAAGTTATTGGCGGATTTGGATGAAACTTGGTGGAGAGGTTGTGTATGTGACGAGGACAAATTGATTCGATTTTGGGGAAGATCTGAATATGGATTCGGATACGAGAATTATTTAATTTTATAAGTGATTCTTCACCATTGAGAGATATGGCCAAAAACAATACATTGTGGGAAATCTCAAAAAGTTATGGGCGGATTTGGATGAAACTTGGTGGAGAGGTTGTGTTTGTGACAAGGAAGGATCGATTCGATTTTGATGAAGATCTGGATACAGATTAATGACTTTTTTTTTTATTCTGAAGTGATTTATCACCATTGAGATGGGGCCCAAGAGCATGCATTTCAAAAAGCCGTGGACGAGTTATGAATAAACTTGGTGGATGAGTTGCTTTGGTGACAAGAACCAGCTGATTCGATTTTGGTTCAGGTCCGAATCCAGATCCGGCCAATCAGTGGGATACAAAACATAAACTGTTCAGCCTGGCGGAGGTTTGCGCTCTACCGAGACCTGTTCTAGTTTGTCAATGCTTTGACCTTTAAAATGCTCAGCATCAAGCAAGGAAGCAGCACGTATCGTTTTTAAAGTCTGGTGTGAGTCAGCCGGGGTTCTCACCACCAATCTACCAGACTCAGAGCAGACACTCCAACAATTACACCACTGAGACTGATCCTATAAGCCGACCACCAATGTTGACAAACGCTGGTTGTTTCGATTCCTCCTCCCTTGTACCCATTGCCGTCACATCTATCTATAATTCCAGTAATCTCTGTGTGTATGTGTGTGTGTCTGTGTGTGTGTGTGTGTGTGTGTGTGACCGCTGTTTCTCGACAACTACCGGTCCGATATACTTGAAACTTGCCAGGTATATTGCTGGGGACCCGAGGATGTGCCTTTTCAAGGTTTGAAATTAATCGGACAAGTGGTTCCCAAGGTATGGTCACCGTACTCGCAAGCCGTTCGCTTTGGCTTTGCGAATGGACCAAACCATTTCATGTAAATAGAGGGGGGGGGGGGGGTTCTGTGGTCGTTCGCTTTGGCTTTGCGAATGGACCAAACCATTTCATGTAAATAGAGGGGGGGGGTTCTGTGGTCGTTACTGCCACGTGGTTTCAAAGTTTTTTTTTGTTGTTGTTGTTTGCACGCATGTTTTTTTGCACGCACGTACGGGCAAGCACGTACGGGCAAGCACGTACGTGCGGGCACGCCCTAGTAATACTAATGACTTCAATATTCCAAGTCGCAAACAACATTACAGGTTATAATATCCCCGACTTATGGCGACCTTATATGGTTATGCATGTAATGCTTGTTGCATCAAGACTATAGGGTATTGAAATTTACCGTTGAGTTGTAATATTTTCCTGATCACTGAAACAGAATATAAAGTGTCTTCAGAAAGTATTCACACCCTTTGACTTTTTTCACAATTTGTTATGTTACAGCCTGAATTTAAAATGGAATAAATTGATATTTTTTGTCACTAATCTAGACATAATACATACCCCATAATATGAAAGTTGTTTTTGTTTTAGAATTTTTTTTTTAAACACAATAATGAAAGATGAAATATCTAATTTAAGTAAGTATTCAACACCCTGAGTCAATACTTCGTAGAATCACCTTTGGAAGCGATTACACCTTAGAGTCTTCTTGGGTATGTCTGTATCAGTTTTGCACACCTGGATTTTGGGAATTTCTCCCATTCTTCATTGCAGATTTGCTCAAGCTCTGTTAAGTTGGATGGGGAGCGTTGGTGAAGAGAAATCTTCAAGTCTTTCCACAGATTCTCAATGGGATTCAAGTCCGAGTTTTGGCTGGGTCACTCAAGGACTTTCACATTCTTGTTCTGAAGCCATTCCAGTGTTGATTTGGCTGTACGCTTGGGGTCATTGTCCTGTTGGAACGTAAATCTTCGCCACAGTCTACGGTCTTTTGCACTCTGAAGCAGGTTCTCCTCAAGGATTTGCCTGCATTTGGCTCCGTTCATTGTCCCCTCCATCCTTACAAGTCTCCCATTTCCTGCCACTGGAAAGCATCCCCATAGCATGATGCTGCCACCACCATGCTTCATGGGTGATAAGCAGTGCATGGTTTCCGCCAGATGTAGCACTTTGCATTCAGGCAAAGGAGGGCAACTTATGTCTCATCAGACCACAGAATATTTTGCCTCATGCTCTCAAAGTCTTTGACGTGCCTTTTTGCAAACTCCAGGCGTGCTGTCATTTGCCTTTTTCTTAGGATTGGCCTCCGTCTGGCCATTCTCCCATAAAGCCTAGATTTGTGAAGTGCTGCAGAGACTGATGTCCTTCCGCCAGGTTCTCCCATCTCAGTTATAGAACTCTGTAGTTCTGTCAGAATGGTCAATGGGTTCTTGGTCACCTCCCTGACCAAGGTGCTTCCTGCCCGGGTGCTCAGTTTAGTCGGACGGCACTAGGAAGTGTCTCGGTAGTCCCATATTTTTTACATTTCCTAATGATGGAGCTCACTGTGCTCTTGGGAACTTTCAACTCTCTAGAAATTATTTTTTACCCTTCCCCAGATCTTTTCCTCCTCACATTTCTATCTCGTAGTTCTAGGTCAGTTCCTTGGACGTAATGGTGGAGTTTCTGCTCTGACATGAACTGTCAACTGTGGGACCTTATAAAGGTGTGTTTCTTTATAAATCATGTCTAATCAATTGAATTGGCCACAGATGAACTCCAATCAAGTTTTAGAGACATCTCAAGGATGATCAAAGGAAATTGGATGCACCTGAGTCCAATTTGGAGTGTCAGCAAAAGGGTTGAAGATCTGCCTCAAGATATTTCAGGTTTTCATTTTTGATTATTTTGTAAAAGTTTCTTCTTTTTTTTTTAATCCACTTTGTCATTATGGGGTATTTTGTGTGGATCAGTGGCAAAAAATGTCAATGAAATCCATTTTAAATTCAAGCTGAAACAACAAAACGTTCAACAAGTCAAGGGGTGTGAATACTTCCTGAAGGCCCTGTACTTTTCAATGATTAATAAGTTAGAGAAATCCTATCCCAATTAGATAAGCTCAGCCAGAGCTTGAGGAAGCCCTTTCATATTGGCAATGGGAACAGCGGACTTGTGCTCAAATAACTTGGTAATAAATTATCGCTGATCCTCGTCAGTGCTATGGACACGTGATGACCTTCATCGGATTTCATCGGACAATGTCTGCGGGGCTTGTCTTCACTTTTCTGACCGACTCATGTAGTATCGGTTTCTTCGGACAGTGCGTGATCAGAGAGAAAGGGAGATGGGTGGGGGCATTTCCAGATGGGAGATAGTTATGGATCAATGAGTAGACTAGGCCGGGATAAAGGCCCTTCCATGCTGTTACTGACAACATTCCTCTGTAGTCCCATTTATTCCACAAATGCCCCCTCAGCCCCCCCCCCCTGCCCTGCCAGCCCCCTTTAAATGTCTCATCACATTTTCCACATCTGTTACACAGAAATCAATGGACCATATAATGAACGATAGCAGCAAATCCCCCAGAAAAAGGAATCAGCAATTCCATAAAGAAATGGAATGACGTCAGTGCCGGAATTTCTGACATCATTTGTACCACGTGATGAAAGTTCCACATTGTGTGTCCAATAAATTTCATGTCTTTTCATGAACGGATAACTTAAGGTGGAGCAAACTCGCTTTTTCTTCTACAAGATGAAACCATTTGCTTACATATCGTCAGACCTTCAAATGATTATGGAGTTAAAAGTATGAAATCCATAATCGTATAAAAAGACTCATGATATGAACACTTCGTGAATAAGCGAAGATTTTCATGGAGTTAAAAGTATGAAATCCATAATCGTATAAAAAGACTCATGATATGAACACTTCGTGAATAAGCGAAGATTTTCATGGATTTAAAAGTATGAAATCCATCATCGTATAAAAAGACTCATGATATGAACACTTCGTGAATAACCGAAGATTTTCATGGAGTTAAATGTATGAAATCCATAATCGTATAAAAAGACTCATGATATGAACACTTCGTGAATAAGCGAAGATTTTCATGGAGTTAAAAGTATGAAATCCATCATCGTATAAAAAGACTCATGATATGAACACTTCGTGAATAACCGAAGATTTTCATGGAGTTAAATGTATTAAATCCATAATCGTATAAAAAGACTCATGATATGAACACTTCGTGAATAACCGAAGATTTTCATGGAGTTAATGTATGAAATCCATAATCGTATAAAAAGACTCATGATATGAACACTTCGTGAATAAGCGAAGATTTTCATGGAGTTAAATGTATGAAATCCATAATCGTATAAAAAGACTCATGATATGAACACTTCGTGAATAAGCGAAGATTTTCATGGAGTTAAAAGTATGAAATCCATCATCGTATAAAAAGACTCATGATATGAACACTCAGTGAATAAGCGAAGATTTTCATGGAGTTAAATGTATGAAATCCATAATCGTATAAAAAGACTCATGATATGAACACTTCGTGAATAAGCGAAGATTTTCATGGAGTTAAATGTATGAAATCCATAATCGTATAAAAAGACTCATGATATGAACACTTCGTGAATAAGCGAAGATTTTCATGGAGTTAAATGTATGAAATCCATAATCGTATAAAAAGACTCATGATATGAACACTTCGTGAATAACCGAAGATTTTCATGGAGTTAAATGTATTAAATCCATAATCGTATAAAAAGACTCATGATATGAACACTTCGTGAATAACCGAAGATTTTCATGGAGTTAATGTATGAAATCCATAATCGTATAAAAAGACTCATGATATGAACACTTCGTGAATAAGCGAAGATTTTCATGGAGTTAAATGTATGAAATCCATAATCGTATAAAAAGACTCATGAAATGAACACTTCGTGAATAAGCGAAGATTTTCATGGAGTTAAATGTATGAAATCCATAATCGTATAAAAAGACTCATGAAATGAACACTTCGTGAATAAGCGAAGATTTTCATGGAGTTAAATGTATTAAATCCATAATCGTATAAAAAGACTCATGATATGAACACTTTGTGAATAAGCGAAGATTTTCATGGAGTTAATGTATGAAATCCATAATCGTATAAAAAGACTCATGAAATGAACACTTCGTGAATAAGCGAAGATTTTCATGGAGTTAATGTATGAAATCCATAATCGTATAAAAAGACTCATGATATGAACACTTTGTGAATAAGCGAAGATTTTCATGGAGTTAAATGTATGAAATCCATAATCGTATAAAAAGACTCATGATATGAACACTTCGTGAATAAGCGAAGATTTTCATGGAGTTAATGTATGAAATCCATAATCGTATAAAAAGACTCATGAAATGAACACTTTGTGAATAAGCGAAGATTTTCATGGAGTTAAATGTATGAAATCCATAATCGTATAAAAAGACTCATGATATGAACACTTCGTGAATAAGCGAAGATTTTCATGGAGTTAAATGTATGAAATCCATAATCGTATAAAAAGACTCATGAAATGAACACTTTGTGAATAAGCGAAGATTTTCATGGAGTTAAATGTATGAAATCCATAATCGTATAAAAAGACTCATGATATGAACACTTTGTGAATAAGCGAAGATTTTCATGGAGTTAAATGTATGAAATCCATAATCGTATAAAAAGACTCATGATATGAACACTTCGTGAATAAGCGAAGATTTTCATGGAGTTAATGTATGAAATCCATAATCGTATAAAAAGACTCATGAAATGAACACTTTGTGAATAAGCGAAGATTTTCATGGAGTTAAATGTATGAAATCCATAATCGTATAAAAAGACTCATGATATGAACACTTCGTGAATAAGCGAAGATTTTCATGGAGTTAAATGTATGAAATCCATAATCGTATAAAAAGACTCATGAAATGAACACTTTGTGAATAAGCGAAGATTTTCATGGAGTTAAATGTATGAAATCCATAATCGTATAAAAAGACTCATGATATGAACACTTTGTGAATAAGCGAAGATTTTCATGGAGTTAAATGTATGAAATCCATAATCGTATAAAAAGACTCATGATATGAACACTTCGTGAATAAGCGAAGATTTTCATGGAGTTAAATGTATTAAATCCATAATCGTATAAAAAGACTCATGATATGAACACTTCGTGAATAAGCGAAGATTTTCATGGAGTTAAATGTATTAAATCCATAATCGTATAAAAAGACTCATGATATGAACACTTTGTGAATAAGCGAAGATTTTCATGGAGTTAAATGTATGAAATCCATAATCGTATAAAAAGACTCATGATATGAACACTTTGTGAATAAGCGAAGATTTTCATGGAGTTAAATGTATTAAATCCATAATCGTATAAAAAGACTCATGATATGAACACTTTGTGAATAAGCGAAGATTTTCATGGAGTTAAATGTATGAAATCCATAATCGTATAAAAAGACTCATGATATGAACACTTCGTGAATAGGCGAAGATTTTCATGGAGTTAAATGTATTAAATCCATAATCGTATAAAAAGACTCATGATATGAACACTTCGTGAATAAGCGAAGATTTTCATGGAGTTAAATGTATGAAATCCATAATCGTATAAAAAGACTCATGATATGAACACTTCGTGAATAAGCGAAGATTTTCATGGAGTTAAATGTATTAAATCCATAATCGTATAAAAAGACTCATGATATGAACACTTCGTGAATAAGCGAAGATTTTCATGGAGTTAAATGTATTAAATCCATAATCGTATAAAAAGACTCATGATATGAACACTTTGTGAATAAGCGAAGATTTTCATGGAGTTAAATGTATGAAATCCATAATCGTATAAAAAGACTCATGATATGAACACTTCGTGAATAAGCGAAGATTTTCATGGAGTTAAATGTATGAAATCCATAATCGTATAAAAAGACTCATGATATGAACACTTCGTGAATAGGCGAAGATTTTCATGGAGTTAAATGTATTAAATCCATAATCGTATAAAAAGACTCATGATATGAACACTTCGTGAATAAGCGAAGATTTTCATGGAGTTAAATGTATGAAATCCATAATCGTATAAAAAGACTCATGATATGAACACTTCGTGAATAAGCGAAGATTTTCATGGAGTTAAATGTATTAAATCCATAATCGTATAAAAAGACTCATGATATGAACACTTCGTGAATAAGCGAAGATTTTCATGGAGTTAAATGTATTAAATCCATAATCGTATAAAAAGACTCATGATATGAACACTTTGTGAATAAGC
>NC_136271.1:89032396-89064896 GCF_964187855.1 Myxine glutinosa | reverse complement strand
ACTTCCACTCCCCTCCCCTCACTCTCTCCTCTCTCCCTTCCCTACTTCCACTCCCCTCCCCTCACTCGCTTCCATCCCCCTTCCCTACTTCCACTCCCCACCCCTCACTCTCTCCCATCCCCCTTCCCTACTTCCACTCCCCTCTCCTCACTCTCTCCCATCCCCCTTCCCTACTTCCACACCCCACCCCTCACTCTCTCCCATCCCCCCTTCCCTACTTCCACTCCCCTCCCCTCACTCTCTCCTCTCCCCCTTCCCTACTTCCACTCCCCTCTCCTCACTCTCTTCCATCCCCCTTCCCTACTTCCACTCCCCACCCCTCACTCTCTCCCATCCCCCTTCCCTACTTCCACTCCCCTCCCCTCACTCTCTCCTCTCCCCCTTCCCTACTTCCACTCCCCTCCCCTCACTCTCTCCCATCCCCCTTCCCTACTTCCACTCCCCTCCCCTCACTCTCTCCTCTCCCCCTTCCCTACTTCCACTCCCCTCTCCTCACTCTCTTCCATCCCCCTTCCCTACTTCCACTCCCCACCCCTCACTCTCTCCCATCCCCCTTACCTACTTCCACTCCCCTCCCCTCACTCTCTCCTCTCCCCCTTCCCTACTTCCACTCCCCTCCCCTCACTCTCTCCCATCCCCCTTCCCTACTTCCACTCCCCTCCCCTCACTCTCTCCTCTCCCCCTTCCCTACTTCCACTCCCCTCTCCTCACTCTCTTCCATCCCCCTTCCCTACTTCCACTCCCCACCCCTCACTCTCTCCCATCCCCTTTACCTACTTCCACTCCCCTCCCCTCACTCTCTCCTCTCCCCCTTCCCTACTTCCACTCCCCTCCCCTCACTCTCTCCCATCCCCCTTCCCTACTTGGTCCCCACCCCTCACTCTCTCCCCTCCCCCTTCCCTACTTCCACTTCCCTCACCTCACTCTCTCCCCTCCCCCTTCCCTACTTCCACTCCCCTCCCCCTTCCCTACATCCACTCCCCTCCCCTCACTCTCTCCCATCCCCCTTCCCTACTTCCACTCCCCTCCCCTCCCCTCACTCTCTTCTCTCCCCCTTCCCTACTTCCACTCCCCTCGCCTCACTCTCGTCTCTCCCCTCCCCCTTCCCTTCTTCCACTCCCATCCCCTCACTCTCTCACCTCCTCCTCCCTCACCTACCCATTCCCCTTCACTTCCCCCCCCCCTCCCCGCTCACCCACCCATCCCCCTCCACCTCCCCCCCCCTCCCCAAACAATTGGTCCATAAGCGGATCGACGGGTCGGCTCCGCTAGTACTGTATATGCAAAATATAGAAATTCACGTTTGAGAGTAGGCCCATCGATGTAATTGAGACACATCCATTACAGATTTGTAAATACCAACATTGTGTCATCACATCATTATCGTTTCAGTGTGCGTTTTACTATTTGCTGTGTCAACAAAAACGAATAAAAAGTAACATTATAAATTAGATGAAGTTCCTTCTTCCTCTTCTTCTTCTTCTTCTCTAGTTCAAGCTTCCACATCGGTGAATCAAACAGAGCATTTTACACGACTGCATGGTGGATATTATTGTGCTGTATAGTATTACATGGGATAACATTTCAGTTTGTCAATAGGAAAACTCCTCCATTGTGCAAAGTACGAGGTCCAAGTCCACTTTCACAACTTGGAACAACACAGGATCTTGTTTTAATCACAACGAAGTAACAATTTGTGGTGCTGTTCCTCAAAGGTTGAATTTAAAAGATTTACAGGTAAGCCGTCTTTACATTCAAATCCCACGCTATGCCGAGTGTGTGGGAAACCAGGCCGAGGAGTGCAGCACCCAGACCCTCCTGATCAGTAAATGCGTAGCCTTGCAGGCATTTTCTTCCACCAGAGATCAAGTTCAAACATTCCAGAAACAATCCTTATTCCAAATCCATCACATTGTTCCAAGCACTCTTCATCCTGAACCAGACAAAATGCTTGCAGTAGAAGGCCATCTATTTATTACGTACGGACAGGAGGTTGGGGGGACAGTCTTGGGGGACGATTTTCTCCCGATCTCCATCAAATTTTACATACGCGTTGGTGGTACCCAGGATAAAGCCCCTTGTAAGCGAGGGGAAGTGGGGAAGGAAGGGGGAGGGTTGACGGAGGGAGTGGGGGAGAGAGATGGGGGAGTGGGGGAGAGAGCGGGAGAAGGAATGAGTCGACTTGCCAATGCTCCCAAAGGGAACGGGTTCATGTTTCTAGTTTTTAAAAAAAATCATTTGTCACTTATAATATGTTGTCTTCCATTAGGTTATTATATTGAGTGAGCAGGTGATCAGGATGTTTACCTTCACCTCTGGAAATTTAAAACTGAATTACACATGGTCAATTGATAATTATTTATTTATATACAGTGACCTACAGGTCATGTAGGAACACACAGAGCAAAAGGTCATGGATCTCTGCTTCGTCAAACACAAGTTACTCTAATAAAGGTGTTGGGAATGTCCACATAACCTTGAAATGAACCCACCTAACTGGCCTGTCAATGTATTACCCACAATGCAAAGCAGCATGTACCTTATAAAGGTGTGCAGCAGGTATTTAAAAACTCAGATCTAATTAAGATACGAGAAAGTAATTGCCACACATACGTGAAGTGAAAAGTGGAGTTAAGCAATTAGTTCATTTCTGTCTGTCCGTCTGTCCGTCCGTCTGTCCTGTCCACAACCACCAGTTTATGATTGAGGACCAACTTGATTTAAATAAAATGTTATATTTAAACACAAATCAGAACATGAATCGGAAAACGAATCTGTAGTTTTACGGTACTTTGGTAGTTTTACGGTAGTTTTACGGTACTTTGGCTCTGTATTCGTCCTGATCGTGCGTGCTCAGAAAGGGGTGAGATAATTATTTTACTCCTCTACCTGACAGTCAAACAAAACATAAAATCATTCAAAACGGGAAACTTACTGTTTTTAAGGATGTCATACAGGACACAAACAACAGGCACGAATAACTAATATAACGTGTTAAATAAGGTGGTGTAAAAGACGCTGCATCAACGGCGGTGAACGTCCGAAAATAATTTTTATTAGACTTTAAAATTTTTATTTTTATTTAATTATATACCTGAACATTATGGGACACAAATTGCCTTTTTAGCACTTTCAAACCTCTAAGTCCGTTAATCAGTATTTGGACAAAATATTGCGGCATTTTACGACATCACGACCAATCGGATTTGTCGCTCCTCGCTCGTAGACCCCACATAAGAGAAGGTGTTCGAGGCACAGGCATTCTCTACTTGGTCATGGCATAATTCCCAGAGGTTAATCGTCACATTTCCCTCGCATTGGTGCTACCCAAGTGAACCGTGGGTCATGTCCCGAGGAAGGAAACCCGACAACTTATTGAGGCGAATATTTGAAAATATGACAGTCAGACCAAAACTATCGACAGATCCAGGCAGAATGATTGAACACGTGGAATGGTGGAACGATGCTGTTGGTATTTCCTGAAATCTGGTACCTTGTGTGTGACAAGATCTCTAAAGGTGGAGCAACAGTCTATTATAGTACAATAAATAGATGGGAATTAATGACACGAAAATTCCTGACCATCCCAATACTTTTGCTTACATCGGTTTTCCTTGCTCGGAAAAATAAATCGCAAAAGAACTGGAGTTTAGGCCTCTGCGTTTTTCATCCGTTAATGGCATCACGTTATCAACACAGAGCTGCAACTACCAAATACAGAACAAGGTACGCACTATTCTTTACAAGAATGAACAATTTATCATGGCGGTGTTCAGAAAGATTCGCACATTTCTTGAGTCTTCCCCATCTGAAATCGGCTCACCTCGCTCGTGTTTGTGCAGACTCAACTGGAGTGACAAATGAGACGCATTCCATAACTCAAAACGAAACTTTTGACATCAGAGACAAACTTTTGACAATGAGACTCGAATACCATGTGTTCTTCCAGGTACTTACAACCCAGCCCCGCTGAAAAATGTCTTAAAATTATTTTACAATTTCGTTGCTGAAAATTTTAAGTATCCACAGAACTGATGCAAAACAGCCATTTGATAAAGGAAACATGGAACTTCACAACTTCTTTACTACTTCACAACTTGATAACAACCTCACATCTTCACAACTTCATAACAACCTCATGGCTTCACAGCTTCGCCGCTTCACAACTTCATAAAAACTTCACAACTTCACAAAAACCTCACAACTTTTCAACCCTTCACAATTTCATAACAACTTCACAATTTCACAACTTCATAACAACTTCACAACTTCACAAAAACTTCACAACTTCACAAAAACCTCACAACTTTTCAACCCTGTTCTCCCCTATGGGCCGGTGCTCCTGCCTCACACCTAGCTCGGCTTCACGCTGTTGAAACCAAAGCTTTCAGAATTATTGGAATCTCCCGCGATGAAGCTATCTCTGAGGGCCTTTCACTCACTCACCGCAGGCAGGTAGGTGGTCTTTCTGTCTTCTACCGACTCCTCTCCGGCCTTGCACCCCCAGCTCTCTCTGTGCTCTGTCCCCCAAATATTCCTACAGGTCGCACAAGATCTGCCAGCAACCCTCTGATGGTTAAACTGCCGAAATCTCGGCTCTCTGCTCACCTTCACTCTTTCATTCCTCTTTTCTCCCGCCTCTGGAACAAACTCCCTCACTCCCTTCAATCCCACTCCTCCCTCCAGGTCTTTAAAACAGCTGTTCACCACCATCTCTTATCTTCCCCCATCCAAAACCTTGATCTTTTCTACCCCCGCTAATTCACCCCAGATCCACCTTGTTTGAAATTCCAACTTCTTTCCTGGAAGTCCTGGCAGTGTCCATATGTTTTATACCTCTCCCACCGCCCCCTTCCCATGCCCCCCCCCCCAAAGCCCTCGCCCTCTCTCAGATCTCTCGATGTCTCCATGTCTCTCGGTCCCTGCTCTCAAATGTTGTGTTTGTGTCCTTCCCCCTCTCTCCCCATCTTGTCTACCGCTCCCGATGTTATATGTTTTATGTGTCGGTTTGTCTTTCTGTGTGATTAATGTTCGCTCTTTCACGAGCCTCGATCTTGTATACAAAAAAAAAAAAAAAAAAACCCTTCACAATTTCATAACAACTTCACAATTTCACAACTTCACAACTTCACAACTTCACAAAAACTTCACAACTTCACAAAAACCTCACAACTTTTTAACCCTTCACAATTTCATAACAACTTCACAATTTCACAACTTCATAACAACTTCACGTCTTTGCGGCTTCACAACTTCACAACTTAATAACAACTTTACAACTTCATAACAACTTCACAACTTAATAACAACTTCATAACAACCTCACAATTTCATAACAACTTCATAACAACTTCACAACAACCTCACCACTTCTTAACAAACCTCTTCACAACTTTTTTCACAACTTCATAACATCTTCACAACTTCGCCTATTCACTACCTCTTCGCAACTTCTTCACAACTTCTTTACTACCTCTTCACAACTTCTTTACTACCTCTTCACAACTTCTTCACACCTTCTTCACAACTTCGCAATAGCTTCAAACCGTCACAACTTGTGCTTCAGTTATCAGGTCCAGGATGATGTGAACCATTCAATGTGCATGGATCATGTACTTACAGGAACTAAACCGAGTTGTGTTGCAATGAGAACACCTGATTGAATACAAATGAGGACGTGGTCAAGGGCTCGACTTCAAAGTCAAAATTAACACTAGAAAGTTGCAACCAGTTGGACAGACCTGATAGTCTTCTGCAATGCAAAGCGAGGTATGAAACAAGTACTTGCACCGTACCTTGCCAAATGCATCAAAAACAGCATATCTTTATGAGCACAATGTTTAAAATCAGGTGTGATGGTAAAATCCAAATATGGCAAAGACATGGAGGACATTCAGACGAGTTCCCCTACAAGTAACCTCAATGCAGGAGGACGCCATTAGGCCCATAAAAGCCTACACAATGGTTTGCCAAACCACAGCTGTTTATCTGTTCTCCATCTTTTTTTCTTTTTCTTTTTTAATTGAGTATCAAGAAAGAAAGCAACACAGCACGTACCATTTTAAAAGTTTCCCTACGAATCGACCAGGGTTCCAGACTCAAGAGCGGACACTCTAACCATTACACCACCGAGTCTGGTTGATGGCACAGGCTTGGTGGCGCAAGATGACAAGGTTACAGAAGTCCCTGCAGAATCAAACTAAAACGGGCTCCCTAGCATCTTTGAACTTCAAAAGCGGTAAAGCAACACAAAGATGTCACAATGAGAAGTTTTCAATCACATGCAGAAGATGAAATTAAACAAAACCACACTTGTGCGTACAATCCGTACCCTCGAGATATAAACCACTCAGTTGAAAAAAATCCCCCAAAAACACCAGGCCCAAACTTGTTCTTTTGAATACTCATAAACTGGGCATGACAACTTTTCAATGTGAACGATTGTTCAGGAATGAACTGGAACAACCCAAAGCAAAGAGACATGTGATTAAAATGGAGCAAAATAACTTACATTCATTCATATGCAGACAATGGCAGCGAGAAGATCCAGGGTGCATCACCTCTGGGGACCCCACTATGATGCTGAAGCAATGTCTCCTGTAGTTTAGGATTGGGAATCCATCCAGGGTGCATCACTTCTGGGGACCCCACTATGGTGCTGAAGCAATGTCTCCTGTAGTTTAGGATTTGGAATCCATCCAGGGTGCATCACTTCTGGGGACCCCACTATGGTGCTGAAGCAATGTCTCCTGTAGTTTAGGATTTGGAATCCATCCAGGGTGCATCACACAATGGGCAACGCTTGTAAAAAAAACACCGAGGGATGTTTCACTTATATGCAAGATAAAGGTGCAATAACAGATCTTTGCAACTACAGACCAATTAGCCTGCTCCCAATCATCACCAAAGTCATGGAATCCATCATTGCTTCGGATATCAAATCCTTCCTCTTCTCCAATGGCTTGATCTCTAATCATCAATTTGGATTCAGAGCAGGTCATTCTACTCTGGACATGCTGCTTCTGCTGTCTCAACAATGTATGTAGGTCCTCAATGCCAAACAGGAAATTAGAGCTGTCTCCCTTGACATATCACATGCCTTCGATACGGTCTGGCACCCCGCTCTGCTCACCAAACTCTCCTCCTATGGTGTCCATGGTAACCTCCACGCATGTCTTGCGGACTTTCTCTCCTGTCGCAGTCAACGTGCTCTATGGTTCTATAATGGAATTCTCTCATGTTCCCTTCCTGCCCAGGCTGGAGTTCCTCAAGGCAGTGCTCAACACCTCCTCCAGACATACAAAGCTTTCATCCGCAACTCAATGAAATACCGTTCTCCCCTCTGGGCTGGTGCTCCTGCCTCACACCTAGCTCGGCTTCACGCGGTTCAAACCAAAGCTTTCAGAATCATTGGAATCTTCCGCGATGAAGCTAACTCCGAGGGCCTTTCACTCACCGCCTGCAGTCAGGTTGGTGGTCTTTCTGTCTTCTACCGACTCCTCTCTGGCCTTGCTCCCCCAGCTCTGTAGGTGCTCTGTCCCCCAAATATTCCTGCAGGACGCACATGTTCTGCCAGCAACACTATTCTGGTGAAACTGTCAAAATCAAGACTCTCTGCTCACCTTCACTCTTTCATTCCTCTTGTTTCCCCACCGCTGGAACAAACTCACCCACTCTCTTCAATCCCTCTCCTCCCTCGGGTCGTAAAAACAGCTTTTCACCACCATAAACGATCGGATTGCTTAAACCGTGGTTCTTAACCTGGGTTCGACCGAACCCCAGGGGTTCAATGAGCCAGTCTCAGGGGTTCGGCGGCCGTCCTCCAAAACGCATTGCAATTTTTTTAAAAATTTTTTTGATTCAATTTTGAATCTATGTGTAATTATGCTAATTATTAATATTATTATTATTTTGCTATGTATGTTACGAACGAATGGAAATGTTATTTGTAATTTTATTCCCATCCCATTCATGGTTTCTCTGGTCTGTGTTTAAGATAAGTTGTTTCACACTAACTGTAGTAAGTTGAATCAATGAGCAACTTGCTAATTATTCTGTTGATGGTGCTTACTTGCTTACCTACTTACTGGATCTTGGACTTTGCAGGTGTTCGGAAATTCTAGTGAATAGCCTCGATTAGCTTGCCGTGTGCCGTGCGTCATTGGTCGCGTCTTACTTTGGAGTTACTGATTAATTGAAAAGTAAGTTGGAAATGTTTGTGGATATGCAGGGCGGGTTCAGAGTTATATTAAAGTCAAAAGTAGATGGTGATTATAAAATATGATTGAATTACTCAGAAAATTAGGTGGAGGTGATATAACTCCTTTGGTCGCAATTCAGAACTAACAATTCGCAGTTTTCTATGTAATATTATAATGGGATTTGAGGTGACATCGAGTTGAGTAGATAATAAATCCCGTCATCATACCTATAAGTTATGTTTTCTTCGTTAAAATTTCTCAGTTTTCAGAGGGGTACTGATTATATTTAAGCAAGTTCCTTTTTTTATTTTTGTCATATAATTATTTGCCCGAACTCAATTAAGATCAGTTTGTTACTTTTCTCTTTTTTTTGCAGTATGTCAAGCAAAAAACAGGAAGTGGTCGGAGGATTACGTGCAGTACGGGTTCACGTGTTTGACGGAACGGGATGGAAGTCAGTGTCCTCAATGCATGCTTTGCAATGTCAAGTTGAGCAACTCCAGCCTAGCACCAGCAAAACTATGGGAACACTTCAAAAAACTGCACGACGAGGGGCAGTACAAAGATGCAAAGCTGGATGAATTCAAATTGAAGAGAGTTCGATTCGATGCAAGTGCTACTTTGCCCACTCTCGGCTTCGTTCCAATTAACAAAGTGATCCTCACCGCATCGTATGAAGTTGCGTACCTGATCGCAAAGCAGGGCAAACCGCACACCGTTGGCGAGACACTCATCAAACCGGCCGCGTTGAAGATGACCAACATCATGCTGGGAAAAGCTGCTGAAAACAAGTTGTCTCTCGTTGCACTCTCAAATGACACCATCAGATGCAGAATAGACGACATGAGCGTCGACATCCTCACCCAGGTAGTTTCAGATTTAGTCGCGAGCCCGATGAAATTCAGCCTTCAACTCGACGAGACCACCGACGTTTCGAATTTGAGCCAGCTCATCTTATTTGTGCGTTATGTCAAAGGAGACGAGATCAAGGAAGACTTTCTGTTCTGCAAGCCTCTCAAAACAACGACGAAGGCAGCTGACGTGAAGACGCTTGTGGACGACTTCTTCAGAAGCAACAGCCTCTCGTGGAACATGGTGTCTGCAGTTTGCTCGGACAGAGCTCCAGCCATGCTGGGATGCAACTCCGGTTTTGGAACGCTGGTGAAGGCCGATGCACCACACATCATCGTCACGCACTGCGTCCTGCACAGACACGTGCTGGCATCAAAAACCCTGCCTCCAAAACTGGCCAATGTTCTGAAAATCATCGTTGAAACTGTGAATTACGTGCGAAGCCGTGCTCTGAATCATCGCATCTTCAAAGAGCTGTGCAATGAAATCGGCCCTGAATTCGAAGTCCTTCTCTACCACTCTAACGTTCGATGGTTATCACGAGGGAAGGCAGTGAGCTGTGTTTTTGCCTTGCGTGTAGAATTAGCCCTGTTTTTGTGAGAACACCAGCATTGCCATGCAACGCACTTCCAAGAGTCAGAGTTCATCCTCGCCTTGGCGTACTTGGCTGACATCTTCGACGCACTCAATCATCTAAATTGCCAGATGCAGGGCGGTGGAGTGAATGTCATCGAATCTGAGGAAAAGCTGAGCGCTTTCCGAAAGAAGTTACCGTTGTGGAGGCGGCGGACAGAGAACGACAACTTCGCGAACTTTTCGCTACTGGACAAGTGCGTGAGCGGGATCGAAGATGAGTCTGAAGTTGGAGGCACTGCTGTACCGTGGGAGCTGAAGCAAGCGAATGCCACGCACTTGGATGAGCTGGGAAAGTCATTCGACGGCTACTTCCCCGACCAAGAGCAATACCCAGCATGGGTGCGGCAGCCGTTTACTTTCGACGTTGCAACGGCAGATGTCAATGACCAATACCTCGACGACCTCATCGAACTTCAGCAGAGCGAGACTCAACAACAACTCTTCGGCACAACAACGCTCTCAATGTTTTGGTGACGCCAAATGGAAGGGTTTCCTCACATCGCTAAAATTGCCCTTGAGATCCTCACGACGTTCGTTACAACGTATCTCTGCGAGCATGCGTTTTCAAAACTGGTGGACATTAAAACAAAGAAAAGGAGCAGGCTTGCATGCGAAAATGATTTGAGGGTGGCCCTTGCCAAAACAAAACCACGCATTTCCCAGATCGCTTCCCGAAAAGAAGAACAGAAAACGCATTAAGATGCAATTCTTCTTAAATTTTTGGTCACATTTGAGGGGTTCCGCGAGTGTTCGGTGGGTTTCGTTAGGGTTCGGCGCCTTTAAAAAGGTTAAGAACCACTGGCTTAACAGGTAGGGTTTTCCATCAATGGGTGTTCTCGTCCCTCGGATGGAAGTTAACCTGGGTGGTATATGGGGTGGCTCCATGTGATAGCATTACCTGGTTGATATTAAAGATTCACTGTGTCTTTTGATGAAGAATCGGCGAGTTATCACCTGCATCCTGCACAAATTATAACCTCTTGCCGCTTTCAGTCGAACATCAACCCTGGCCAGCTGGTTCATGGAAGACTGGGCGATAAATTAGAATATGGGAATAATGAGGTAAGTTATAGTAGTGTAGTAGTAGTACTAATAGTAGTAGTAGTAGTAGTAGTAGTAGTAGTAGTAGTAGTAGTCGTAGTAGTAGTAATAATAATATTACTGCCTGACAAACAAGGCAAGGGTGAAACATAACTAGAAATGTTAATTGGTGAAACATGACAATTCCATGGGGAAAGGTTAAATATAAAGCATTTTATGCCCACAACAAAAGGTGTGTCGATGTGTGTGTGTGTGTGTGTGTGTGTGTGTGTATGTCTATGTGTGTGTGCATGTGCGTGTGTATGTATGTGTGTGTGCGCGTGTGTGCGTGTGAGCGTGTGTGTGTGTGTGTGTGTGCGTGTGTGCGTGTGAGCGTGTGTGTGTGTGCGTGTGAGCGTGTGTATGTATGTGTGTGTGTGTGTGTGTGTGTGTGTGTGTGTGAGCATGTGTGTGTGTGTGTGTGTGTGTGCGTGTGAGCGTGTGTATGTATGTGTGTGTGCGCGTGCGCGTGTGTGTATATGTGTGCGCGTGCGCGTGTGTGTATATGTGTGTGCGCGTGCGTGTGTGTGTGTGTGTGTGTGTGTGTGTGTGTGCGTGTGTGTGTGTGTGTGTGTGTGTGTGTGTGTGTAACACACCCAGTGCCAAGGTGCTTTAATATCATGCTGCACTTGTGGCCACACAAGTTGATTTTCTGGTTGTTCAGGTTTCTTTGAAGACTTATCACGACATGTCTGGTTTTTGTTTCGGTTTGAGCAGCCTTTGGCACAATCTCAGGTGCAGACGAGAGGGCAAACATTCACTTGACGGATAGAAAAGTCGAAATCCACAAAATATCCCCAAGCTCAGGTGAAAGAGCACAATGGGGACTGCTGGTTGTGCAGGTTGTGCAGGTTGTGCAGGTTGTGCAGGTTGTGCACGTCAGAGGAGCGAAAATGTTCTCGATCGGAATACGAGCCAATTAGAGATTGTCTCAAGTTTATAATTTTTATATCTTATTCAAAAGTGACGGTGACTGTTCGGGTTCTCAAACTTGTTGTTTTCAAACTTTTTTCAAACTTTTAAACTTTCAAACTTTCTCAAACTTTTCAAACTTTTCAAACTTTTCAAACTTTTGTTCTCAAACAGTTCTCAAACTAAACTTGAACATCAGAGGAGCAAACAGGTCTCTCTCTCCCACCTGACAAATCATCACCAAAGTGTTTACTTTGCAACCACAAGGTTTACATGAGATAAACACGATTTACTCAAACGAGTCCATACAATTCATGTACAAAGCACAGAGATTATCACACAGATGGAGCAACAGGTTCACATCTACCTTTTGGAAGAGCAACAAAGAGACTACCTGTGATGTGACAAAAAAAAAACTTGTCGTGTGAGAACATCTACCTGATTAAAGGTGGAAAATACCCTACAGCTTTGTTCTCAGGCCTTCAGCACAATGTTTCGTGGAATTCAATGTTGTTCACCTGTTCATGAGCACAATCTGGATTTCATGAAAGTGACATTTTCAGCATCAAGGTGTGTGTGTGAGTGATTTTATCATATGAAGGTAAATCAATAAATAAAGCCATTTCACTCTCACCAATAGTCCAGGAGGTTCATGTAATTTTTACATTAAATGGGATATTCCAGGTTGCAAGTGCGGGTCTTGTCTTGACCACCTGGTACCTGACTTCCAGGTGTGTTTCGTTAATAAACGTGCTGCAAACATGGCTTCTCCCCATCACGAAATGTGCCATTTGTGCAGAACAGGTACCGTTTGTGACGTAAAAGAAGTAGTAGAACTTCATATTCAACTCAAATGCCATAACAAGGAGCAAAATGGACTTTTAACGACAAAAAAACTAGAACGCCACTCAGTAGAGCGCATACTCCAGCCGTGGGTCAAGTTGGAATAGTACGATTTCACAAAAGTTTGAGGGAGTAGTTCAGTGACAACACAAGACAAGACAGACACTGCACAGGTATATATTTAGAATATATAGAAGATAATGTTTAAAAAGAACAAGGCAATTTCACTTACATTTTCGGATTCAGCGTTCACTTCTATATAAGTGAGTGTATTTTGAGGCATGTGGGACTTCAAATAAAATTGTAAGCCGGAAAAACGTTTGTTTCATTCCTTAGGGATACCACATGTAAAACTGGCCCAAACGTCAAAACAAAACTCGCTCATTTTAGGTCGTACAAGCTAATGCGGCCACTCATTCTTCTGGGAAGAATCCCGTGCACATGCTGGTCACACTTATAACTCACAAGTCTTTATAAGTTCATCAAATACTGACACCGCGATTGACATTCGCTGAGGTAAATGTTGATATCTATTCTGAGGTAAAAACAAACAAACAGAAAACCAGTTTTAAAGCATTATACGTATCAAACGATACATTTTATGAAACGGGGAAACCTAATACACACTTTGGTCGTTTGAAAATGACAGAATATGTCTTTATTAGAAAGAAAAAAAGAACCTTGAAGACGACGCTGCTAAAAAATACGCCGCTCTAACGCATAACCACGAGTTTAAACTACATTTACAACAAATATGAAAACTGTTTTCATATCACAATGTTAAATATAGAATATATAGAAGATAATGTTAAAAAAAATGAGCCCGTTCTTCCAATGGTAAAGAATCCTTCAAAAAATTCCTGGATCGGGAATAATATCCTGAGCTTCACCAAAAACTAATCAATTCTTCCTTATCCCAAGGGAAATCATCCCACCAACTTTCATCCAAATCCGTTCAGAACCTTTCCAGATATCTTGTTCACAAACACACGAACACACACACACACACACACACACACACACACACACACACACACGAATGCATTACTCCCTGGCGGGAGTAACAACACTCGGTAGAGCACATACCTCTGCCAGGTGAGCAGTTTACGTTTTGTATGCCACTGACAGGGCGGATCTGAATCCAGACCTGAACCAAAATCTAAACGTCTTGTTGTTGTCACCTACCCCACCTGTCCACCAAATTTCGGCCGAAGGCGTCCATAACTTTGAGATATCATGATACATAGGCCTATCATTTTGGGCTCATTTATCAATGGTGAAGAATCATTTGTACAATTCCTGGATTGAGATCTTCACCAAAATCTTATCATTTCGTCCTTGTAAAAAACCCAACCTGTCCACCAAATTCCACCCAAATCCGTCCATGCTCACAGACTAACAAACAAAAAAGAAAGGACGTCAGGTGGTAGGTAGGTAGCCGGACATGTATGACAAAACACCGGGGCATTACCCCTGACACTCACCTGGTGGAATAAACAGTATTCTGCACTGACTAAAGGTATTTTAAACCAATTTCAATGGTTGCTAGAAGACAGGGCAGCAGGTAGAATCATACTAACATAATCATAAGACTTTAAACAAACAAACAAAAAATACCTATTTTGGGGGGCTACACTCCCCCCTCCAACCACATATACCTCCTCAGACCACAATTTTTCTAATGCCGTGAACAAACATTGATACATCACCGGTGATGAAGGTTGTGGTGAATTTTCATCGAAATTGCATGTGTAGTTTCTGTGAAGAAAGCAAATACCTATTTTGGGGGGCACCCCTCTCCCCCCGTAAACACCAAAGAGGCAGATTTTTTTTAATGCCGTGAACAAACTTTGGTACAGCAGAGGTGGTGAAGGTTGTGGTCAAGTTTCATCAGAATTGCGTGTGTAGTTTCAGAGAAGAAAGGAAATACCTATTTTGGGGGGCAACCCCCCGCCCACCGTAAACCCCAAAGAGGCACATTTTTTTTAATGCCGTGAACAATCTTTAGTACAGCACAGGTGGTGAAGGTCGTGGTCAAGTTTCATCAGAATTGCGTGTGTAGTTTCAGAGAAGAAAGGAAATAGCTATTTTGAGGGGTCAAACCGAAACCCACCTTGACCCCCCGTAGGCCCCTTAGACTTCGATTTTCTTAGTGCCGCGAACAAACAGTGGTACGTCATGGGTGATGAAGGTTGTGGTAAAGTTTTATCAAATTTGTGTGTGTACTTTCAGAGGAATAAGCAAATTCCTATTTTAGGGGGCCAAACCTGGGTCCACTTTGACCCCCTGGTAAACTTAGACCCTGACTTTTTTTTAATGCCGTGAACAAACTTTAGTCACAACACAACAAATATCATTTGTGCCAAATTTGGTCGCAATCCCTTCAGCGGTTTTGGAGAAGAAGTTGCAAGTGTTTACGGACGGATGGACGGACGGACTGACGGACGCACCATCGCATAAGCTCCCCTGAACTTCGTTCCAGGTTCCAGGTGAGCTAAATATGTCGTGCATAGCACGATAGTTGAGAAATCCCTAAAATAAGTTGTCGGCCTATGATGACCGAAAAAATAATTGGTGGTTCAATTCAGTGACCAGGTATGCAAATCCTCTTAAAATTTCAAGTCAATCAGATGAAAATTGAGGATTTTAGAAATATGATAAAGTTGGTGACCTTTGGCCTATGTTGAACTATTGACCTTTTGACCCCAAAAAACAATATGCTTCTTGCTGATGACCAACTCTACCATTTGGCGAAGTTTTGTTAAGACCTGTTGAAAATTGTGACCTGTTTGTGGTTGACAAACAGACAGACAAACAGACAGACAAACAGACAGACAAACAGACAAACAAACAGACAGACAAACAGATAGACAGACAGACAAACAGACAGACAAACAGACAAACATACAAACAGACAGACAGACAAAGACAGACAAACAAACAAAAAACAGACAAACAAACAGACAGACAGACAAACAGACAAAGACAGACAAACAGACAGACAAACAGACAGACAGACAAACAGACAAAGACAGACAAACAAACAGACAGACAGACAAACAGACAAAGACAGACAAACAGACAGACAAACAGACAGACAGACGGCCAAGTCAGATTGTGAGGGACAGACGACGCAAGTTCGATTTTCGCAAGTTACAAACGGACAAACCGACAAAACAATACATTTTCCATTTTCGTCATCACAAACAAACAAACACAGGTGTGAATACATTTTCTGATCCACCTTCGGTAGCAAAGGTCATAACGAATAACTTTATATACGATAAAAACAATAAGGGTTTAAATATTATAAAATGGATGTTGAATTGGACGAAGTCTCCACACGAACACGTTCGAGTGAGGGCAGTGAGGGCAGTGAGGTGAGTGAGGGCAGTGAGGGCCGTGAGGGTAGTGAGGGCAGTGAGGTCAGTGAGGACCGTGAGGGCAGTGAGGACCGTGAGGGCAGTGAGGGAAGTGAGGAACGTGAGGGAAGTGAGGGCAGTGAGGGCCGTGAGGGCAGTGAGAAGTGAGGGCCGTGAGGGAAGTGAGGGCAGTGAGGGAAGTGAGGGCAGTGAGGGCCGTGAGGGCAGTGAGGGAAGTGAGGGCAGTGAGGGAAGTGAGGGAAGTGAGGGCAGTGAGGGAAGTGAGGGCCGTGAGGGAAGTGAGGGCAGTGAGGGCCGTGAGGGCAGTGAGAAGTGAGGACAGTGAGGGCAGTGAGAAGTGAGGACAGTGAGGGCCGTGAGGGAAGTGAGGGCAGTGAGGGAAGTGAGGGCAGTGAGGGCAGTGAGAAGTGAGGGCCGTGAGGGAAGTGAGGGCAGTGAAAAGGAGGCGTTCGATAAAATAATCAAAACCTCTTTTCCACACGACCCAGGTCGGCCCTGTTCTGAGTTCTGAGTTCTCTGAGTTCTGAGATGTTCTGAGTGAATGATCAGTTTAAGGGGGGCAGTGAGATGTTCGGAGGGAATGATCAGTTTAATGGGGGCAGTGAGATGTTCAGAGTGAACGATCAGTTTAAGGGGGGCAGTGAGATGTTCTGAGGGAATGATCAGTTTAAGGGGGGCAGTGAGATGTTCGGAGGGAATGATCAGTTTAATGGGGGCAGTGAGATGTTCGGAGGGAATGATCAGTTTAATGGGGGCAGTGAGATGTTCGGAGGGAATGATCAGTTTAAGGGGGGCAGTGAGATGTTCGGAGGGAATGATCAGTTTAATGGGGGCAGTGAGATGTTCGGAGGGAATGATCAGTTTAATGGGGGCAGTGAGATGTTCGGAGGGAATGATCAGTTTAAGGGGGGCAGTGAGATGTTCGGAGGGAATGATCAGTTTAATGGGGGCAGTGAGATGTTCAGAGTGAATGATCAGTTTAATGGGGGCAGTGAGATGTTCGGAGGGAATGATCAGTTTAATGGGGGCAGTGAGATGTTCAGAGTGAACGATCAGTTTAAGGGGGGGCAGTGAGATGTTCAGAGGGAATGATCAGTTTAAGGGGGGCAGTGAGATGTTCGGAGGGAATGATCAGTTTAATGGGGGCAGTGAGATGTTCGGAGGGAATGATCAGTTTAATGGGGGCAGTGAGATGTTCGGAGGGAATGATCAGTTTAATGGGGGCAGTGAGATGTTCGGAGGGAATGATCAGTTTAAGGGGGGCAGTGAGATGTTCGGAGGGAACGATCAGTTTAATGGGGGCAGTGAGATGTTCGGAGGGAATGATCAGTTTAATGGGGGCAGTGAGATGTTCAGAGTGAATGATCAGTTTAAGGGGGGCAGTGAGATGTTCGGAGGGAACGATCAGTTTAATGGGGGCAGTGAGATGTTCGGAGGGAATGATCAGTTTAATGGGGGCAGTGAGATGTTCGGAGGGAATGATCAGTTTAAGGGGGGCAGTGAGATGTTCGGAGGGAATGATCAGTTTAATGGGGGCAGTGAGATGTTCGGAGGGAATGATCAGTTTAATGGGGGCAGTGAGATGTTCGGAGGGAATGATCAGTTTAATGGGGGCAGTGAGATGTTCAGAGTGAATGATCAGTTTAAGGGGGGCAGTGAGATGTTCGGAGGGAATGATCAGTTTAATGGGGGCAGTGAGATGTTCGGAGGGAATGATCAGTTTAATGGGGGCAGTGAGATGTTCGGAGGGAATGATCAGTTTAAGGGGGGCAGTGAGATGTTCGGAGGGAATGATCAGTTTAATGGGGGCAGTGAGATGTTCAGAGTGAATGATCAGTTTAATGGGGGCAGTGAGATGTTCGGAGGGAATGATCAGTTTAATGGGGGCAGTGAGATGTTCAGAGTGAACGATCAGTTTAAGGGGGGGCAGTGAGATGTTCAGAGGGAATGATCAGTTTAAGGGGGGCAGTGAGATGTTCGGAGGGAATGATCAGTTTAATGGGGGCAGTGAGATGTTCAGAGGGAATGATCAGTTTAATGGGGGCAGTGAGATGTTCGGAGGGAACGATCAGTTTAAGGGGGGCAGTGAGATGTTCTGAGGGAACGATCAGTTTAAGGGGGGCAGTGAGATGTTCGGAGGGAATGATCAGTTTAAGGGGGGCAGTGAGATGTTCAGAGTGAATGATCAGTTTAATGGGGGCAGTGAGATGTTCGGAGGGAATGATCAGTTTAATGGGGGCAGTGAGATGTTCGGAGGGAATGATCAGTTTAAGGGGGGCAGTGAGATGTTCGGAGGGAATGATCAGTTTAATGGGGGCAGTGAGATGTTCAGAGTGAATGATCAGTTTAATGGGGGCAGTGAGATGTTCGGAGGGAATGATCAGTTTAATGGGGGCAGTGAGATGTTCAGAGTGAACGATCAGTTTAAGGGGGGGCAGTGAGATGTTCAGAGGGAATGATCAGTTTAAGGGGGGCAGTGAGATGTTCGGAGGGAATGATCAGTTTAATGGGGGCAGTGAGATGTTCAGAGGGAATGATCAGTTTAATGGGGGCAGTGAGATGTTCGGAGGGAACGATCAGTTTAAGGGGGGCAGTGAGATGTTCTGAGGGAACGATCAGTTTAAGGGGGGCAGTGAGATGTTCGGAGGGAATGATCAGTTTAATGGGGGCAGTGAGATGTTCAGAGTGAACGATCAGTTTAAGGGGGGCAGTGAGATGTTCTGAGGGAATGATCAGTTTAAGGGGGGCAGTGAGATGTTCTGAGGGAACGATCAGTTTAAGGGGGGCAGTGAGATGTTCTGAGTGAATGATCAGTTTAAGGGGGGCAGTGAGATGTTCGGAGGGAATGATCAGTTTAAGGGGGGCAGTGAGATGTTCGGAGGGAATGATCAGTTTAAGGGGGGCAGTGAGATGTTCGGAGGGAATGATCAGTTTAATGGGGGCAGTGAGATGTTCAGAGGGAATGATCAGTTTAATGGGGGCAGTGAGATGTTCGGAGGGAATGATCAGTTTAAGGGGGGCAGTGAGATGTTCTGAGTGAACGATCAGTTTAAGGGGGGCAGTGAGATGTTCGGAGGGAATGATCAGTTTAAGGGGGGCAGTGAGATGTTCGGAGGGAATGATCAGTTTAATGGGGGCAGTGAGATGTTCAGAGGGAATGATCAGTTTAATGGGGGCAGTGAGATGTTCGGAGGGAATGATCAGTTTAAGGGGGGCAGTGAGATGTTCTGAGTGAACGATCAGTTTAAGGGGGGCAGTGAGATGTTCGGAGGGAATGATCAGTTTAAGGGGGGCAGTGAGATGTTCAGAGGGAATGATCAGTTTAATGGGGGCAGTGAGATGTTCAGAGTGAACGATCAGTTTAAGGGGGGCAGTGAGATGTTCTGAGGGAATGATCAGTTTAAGGGGGGCAGTGAGATGTTCAGAGGGAATGATCAGTTTAATGGGGGCAGTGAGATGTTCAGAGTGAACGATCAGTTTAAGGGGGGCAGTGAGATGTTCTGAGGGAATGATCAGTTTAAGGGGGGCAGTGAGATGTTCTGAGGGAATGATCAGTTTAAGGGGGGCAGTGAGATGTTCTGAGTGAATGATCAGTTTAATGGGGGCAGTGAGATGTTCAGAGGGAACGATCAGTTTAATGGGGGCAGTGAGATGTTCTGAGGGAATGATCAGTTTAAGGGGGGCAGTGAGATGTTCTGAGGAAATGCTCAGTTTAATGGGGGCAGTGAGATGTTCTGAGGGAATGATCAGTTTAAGGGGGGCAGTGAGATGTTCGGAGGGAATGATCAGTTTAAGGGGGGCAGTGAGATGTTCAGAGGGAATGATCAGTTTAATGGGGGCAGTGAGATGTTCAGAGTGAACGATCAGTTTAAGGGGGGCAGTGAGATGTTCTGAGGAAATGCTCAGTTTAATGGGGGCAGTGAGATGTTCTGAGGGAATGATCAGTTTAAGGGGGGCAGTGAGATGTTCTGAGTGAATGATCAGTTTAAGGGGGGCAGTGAGATGTTCGGAGGGAATGATCAGTTTAATGGGGGCAGTGAGATGTTCAGAGTGAATGATCAGTTTAAGGGGGGCAGTGAGATGTTCTGAGTGAATGATCAGTTTAAGGGGGGCAGTGAGATGTTCGGAGGGAATGATCAGTTTAAGGGGGGCAGTGAGATGTTCTGAGTGAATGATCAGTTTAAGGGGGGCAGTGAGATGTTCGGAGGGAATGATCAGTTTAATGGGGGCAGTGAGATGTTCTGAGTGAATGATCAGTTTAAGGGGGGCAGTGAGATGTTCTGAGTGAATGATCAGTTTAAGGGGGGCAGTGAGATGTTCGGAGGGAATGATCAGTTTAATGGGGGCAGTGAGATGTTCAGAGTGAACGATCAGTTTAAGGGGGGCAGTGAGATGTTCTGAGGGAATGATCAGTTTAATGGGGGCAGTGAGATGTTCTGAGTGAACGATCAGTTTAAGGGGGGCAGTGAGATGTTCTGAGGGAATGATCAGTTTAAGGGGGGCAGTGAGATGTTCTGAGTGAACGATCAGTTTAAGGGGGGCAGTGAGATGTTCGGAGGGAATGATCAGTTTAAGGGGGGCAGTGAGATGTTCAGAGGGAATGATCAGTTTAATGGGGGCAGTGAGATGTTCAGAGTGAACGATCAGTTTAAGGGGGGCAGTGAGATGTTCTCAGGAAATGCTCAGTTTAATGGGGGCAGTGAGATGTTCTGAGAGAATGATCAGTTTAAGGGGGGCAGTGAGATGTTCTGAGTGAATGATCAGTTTAAGGGGGGCAGTGAGATGTTCGGAGGGAATGATCAGTTTAATGGGGGCAGTGAGATGTTCAGAGTGAACGATCAGTTTAAGGGGGGCAGTGAGATGTTCTGAGTGAACGATCAGTTTAAGGGGGGCAGTGAGATGTTCTGAGGGAATGATCAGTTTAAGGGGGGCAGTGAGATGTTCGGAGGGAATGATCAGTTTAATGGGGGCAGTGAGATGTTCAGAGTGAACGATCAGTTTAAGGGGGGCAGTGAGATGTTCTGAGGGAATGATCAGTTTAATGGGGGCAGTGAGATGTTCTGAGGGAATGATCAGTTTAAGGGGGGCAGTGAGATGTTCTGAGTGAATGATCAGTTTAAGGGGGGCAGTGAGATGTTCGGAGGGAATGATCAGTTTAAGGGGGGCAGTGAGATTTTCAGAGTGAATGATCAGTTTAAGGGGGGCAGTGAGAGGTTCTGAGGGAATGATCAGTTTAATGGGGGCAGTGAGATGTTCTGAGGGAATGATCAGTTTAATGGGGGCAGTGAGATGTTCTGAGGGAATGATCAGTTTAATGGGGGCAGTGAGATGTTCTGAGTGAATGATCAGTTTAATGGGGGCAGTGAGATGTTCGGAGGGAATGATCAGTTTAAGGGGGGCAGTGAGATGTTCAGAGTGAATGATCAGTTTAAGGGGGGCAGTGAGATGTTCTGAGGGAATGATCAGTTTAAGGGGGGCAGTGAGATGTTCTGAGTGAATGATCAGTTTAAGGGGGGCAGTGAGATGTTCTGAGTGAATGATCAGTTTAAGGGGGGCAGTGAGATGTTCGGAGGGAATGATCAGTTTAAGGGGGGCAGTGAGATGTTCGGAGGGAATGATCAGTTTAATGGGGGCAGTGAGATGTTCTGAGTGAATGATCAGTTTAAGGGGGGCAGTGAGATGTTCGGAGGGAATGATCAGTTTAAGGGGGGCAGTGAGATGTTCAGAGTGAATGATCGGTTTAAGCGGGGCAGTGAGATGTTCTGAGGGAATGATCAGTTTAATGGGGGCAGTGAGATGTTCTGAGTGAATGATCAGTTTAATGGGGGCAGTGAGATGTTCGGAGGGAATGATCAGTTTAAGGGGGGCAGTGAGATGTTCAGAGGGAATGATCAGTTTAAGGGGGGCAGTGAGATGTTCTGAGGGAATGATCAGTTTAAGGGGGGCAGTGAGATGTTCAGAGGGAATGATCAGTTTAAGGGGGGCAGTGAGATGTTCAGAGTGAATGATCGGTTTAAGCGGGGCAGTGAGATGTTCTGAGGGAATGATCAGTTTAATGGGGGCAGTGAGATGTTCTGAGTGAATGATCAGTTTAATGGGGGCAGTGAGATGTTCTGAGTGAATGATCAGTTTAAGGGGGGCAGTGAGATGTTCGGAGGGAATGATCAGTTTAAGGGGGGCAGTGAGATGTTCAGAGTGAACGATCAGTTTAAGGGGGGCAGTGAGATGTTCTGAGGAAATGCTCAGTTTAATGGGGGCAGTGAGATGTTCTGAGGGAATGATCAGTTTAAGGGGGGCAGTGAGATGTTCTGAGTGAATGATCAGTTTAAGGGGGGCAGTGAGATGTTCAGAGTGAACGATCAGTTTAAGGGGGGCAGTGAGATGTTCTGAGGGAATGATCAGTTTAAGGGGGGCAGTGAGATGTTCAGAGGGAATGATCAGTTTAATGGGGGCAGTGAGATGTTCAGAGTGAACGATCAGTTTAAGGGGGGCAGTGAGATGTTCTGAGGGAATGATCAGTTTAAGGGGGGCAGTGAGATGTTCTGAGGGAATGATCAGTTTAAGGGGGGCAGTGAGATGTTCTGAGTGAATGATCAGTTTAATGGGGGCAGTGAGATGTTCAGAGGGAACGATCAGTTAAAGGGGGGCAGTGAGATGTTCTGAGGAAATGCTCAGTTTAATGGGGGCAGTGAGATGTTCTGAGGGAATGATCAGTTTAAGGGGGGCAGTGAGATGTTCTGAGGAAATGCTCAGTTTAATGGGGGCAGTGAGATGTTCTGAGGGAATGATCAGTTTAAGGGGGGCAGTGAGATGTTCGGAGGGAATGATCAGTTTAAGGGGGGCAGTGAGATGTTCAGAGGGAATGATCAGTTTAATGGGGGCAGTGAGATGTTCAGAGTGAACGATCAGTTTAAGGGGGGCAGTGAGATGTTCTGAGGAAATGCTCAGTTTAATGGGGGCAGTGAGATGTTCTGAGGGAATGATCAGTTTAAGGGGGGCAGTGAGATGTTCTGAGTGAATGATCAGTTTAAGGGGGGCAGTGAGATGTTCGGAGGGAATGATCAGTTTAATGGGGGCAGTGAGATGTTCAGAGTGAACGATCAGTTTAAGGGGGGCAGTGAGATGTTCTGAGGGAATGATCAGTTTAATGGGGGCAGTGAGATGTTCTGAGTGAACGATCAGTTTAAGGGGGGCAGTGAGATGTTCTGAGGGAATGATCAGTTTAAGGGGGGCAGTGAGATGTTCTGAGTGAACGATCAGTTTAAGGGGGGCAGTGAGATGTTCGGAGGGAATGATCAGTTTAAGGGGGGCAGTGAGATGTTCAGAGGGAATGATCAGTTTAATGGGGGCAGTGAGATGTTCAGAGTGAACGATCAGTTTAAGGGGGGCAGTGAGATGTTCTCAGGAAATGCTCAGTTTAATGGGGGCAGTGAGATGTTCTGAGAGAATGATCAGTTTAAGGGGGGCAGTGAGATGTTCTGAGTGAATGATCAGTTTAAGGGGGGCAGTGAGATGTTCGGAGGGAATGATCAGTTTAATGGGAGCAGTGAGATGTTCAGAGTGAACGATCAGTTTAAGGGGGGCAGTGAGATGTTCTGAGGGAATGATCAGTTTAATGGGGGCAGTGAGATGTTCTGAGTGAACGATCAGTTTAAGGGGGGCAGTGAGATGTTCTGAGGGAATGATCAGTTCAAGGGGGGCAGTGAGATGTTCGGAGGGAATGATCAGTTTAATGGGGGCAGTGAGATGTTCAGAGTGAACGATCAGTTTAAGGGGGGTAGTGAGATGTTCTGAGGGAATGATCAGTTTAATGGGGGCAGTGAGATGTTCTGAGGGAATGATCAGTTTAAGGGGGGCAGTGAGATGTTCTGAGTGAATGATCAGTTTAAGGGGGGCAGTGAGATGTTCGGAGGGAATGATCAGTTTAAGGGGGGCAGTGAGATTTTCAGAGTGAATGATCAGTTTAAGGGGGGGCAGTGAGAGGTTCTGAGGGAATGATCAGTTTAATGGGGGCAGTGAGATGTTCTGAGGGAATGATCAGTTTAATGGGGGCAGTGAGATGTTCTGAGGGAATGATCAGTTTAATGGGGGCAGTGAGATGTTCTGAGGGAATGATCAGTTTAAGGGGGGCAGTGAGCAGTTTAAGGGGGGCAGTGAGATGTTCTGAGTGAATGATCAGTTTAAGGGGGGCAGTGAGATGTTCTGAGGGAATGATCAGTTTAAGGGGGGCAGTGAGATGTTCTGAGGGAATGATCAGTTTAATGGGGGCAGTGAGATGTTCTGAGTGAATGATCAGTTTAAGGGGGGCCGTGAGATGTTCGGAGGGAATGATCAGTTAAAGTGGGGCAGTGCGATGTTCGTAAGTGAATGAATGGCGTAAGGGGGGGCAGTGAGATGTTCGGAGGGAATGATCAGTTCAAGGGGGGCAGTGAGATGTTCTGAGGGAATGATCAGTTTAATGGGGGCAGTGAGATGTTCTGAGTGAATGATCAGTTTAAGGGGGGCAGTGAGATGTTCGGAGGGAATGATCAGTTTAAGGGGGGCAGTGAGATGTTCAGAGTGAATGATCGGTTTAAGCGGGGCAGTGAGATGTTCTGAGGGAATGATCAGTTTAATGGGGGCAGTGAGATGTTCTGAGTGAATGATCAGTTTAAGGGGGGCAGTGAGATGTTCTGAGTGAATGATCAGTTTAAGGGGGGGCAGTGAGATGTTCTGAGTGAATGTTCGGTTGAAGGGGGGCAGTGAGATGTTCTGAGTGAATGATCAGTTTAAGGGGGGCAGTGAGATGTTCTGAGTGAATGATCAGTTTAAGGGGGGCAGTGAGATGTTCTGAGTGAATGATCAGTTTAAGGGGGGCAGTGAGATGTTCGGAGGGAATGATCAGTTTAAGGGGGGCCGTGAGATGTTCTGAGTGAATGATCAGTTTAAGGGGGGCAGTGAGATGTTCTGAGTGAATGATCAGTTTAAGGGGGGCAGTGAGATGCTCTGAGTGAATGAGCATTTTCAGGGGGGCAGTGAGATGTTCGGAGGGAATGATCATTTTAAGGGGGGCAGTGCGATGTTCTGAGTGAATTATCAGTTTAAGTGGGGCAGTGAGATGTTCTGAGTGAATGATCAGTTAAAGGGGGGCAGTGAGATGTTCTGAGTGAATGAATGGCATAAGGGGGGCAGTGAGATGTTCGGAGGGAATGATCAGTTAAAGTGGGGCAGTGCGATGTTCGTACATGAATGAATGGCGAAAGGGGGGCAGCAAAATGTTCGGAGGGAATGATCAGTTCAAGGGGGGCAGTGAGATGTTCGGAGGGAATGATCATTTTAAGGGGGGCAGTGCGATGTTCTGAGTGAATGATCAGTTTAAGGGGAGCATTGAGATGTTCTGAGTGAATGTTCGGTTGAAGGGGGGCAGTGAGATGTTCAGAGTGAATGATCAGTTTAAGGGGGGGAGTGAGATGTTCTGAGGGAATGATCAGTTTAATGGGGGCAGTGAGATGTTCTGAGTGAATGATCAGTTTAAGGGGGGCAGTGAGATGTTCTGAGTGAATGATCAGTTTAAGGGGGGCAGTGAGATGTCCTGAGTGAATGATCAGTTTAAGGGGGCAGTGAGATGTTCTGAGTGAATGATCAGTTTAAGGGGGGCAGTGAGATGTTCTGAGTGAATGATCAGTTTAAGGGGGGCAGTGAGATGTTCAGAGTGAATGATCAGTTTAAGGGGGGCAGTGAGATGTTCTGAGTGAATGATCAGTTTAAGGGGGGCAATGAGATGTCCTGAGTGAATGATCAGTTTAAGGGGGGCAGTGAGATGTCCTGAGTGAATGATCAGTTTAAGGGGGGCAGTGAGATGTCCTGAGTGAATGATCAGTTTAAGGGGGGCAGTGAGATGTTCTGAGTGAATGATCAGTTTCAGGGGGGCAGTGAGATGTTCGGAGGGAATGATCAGTTTAAGGGGGGCAGTGAGATGTTCTGAGTGAATGATCAGTTTAAGGGGGGGCAGTGAGATGTTCTGAGTGAATGAACGGCGTAAGGGGGGCATTTTATGTTTTGTGTCCCACTGATAAGCCGGATCTGGATTTGGACCTGAACCAAAATAAAATCGGCTTGTTCTTGTCACCAAACAACTCGTACACCAAGTTTAATAATAACTCGTCCATAACTTTTTTTAATATCATGTTATATATCGCTTTTCGCCCGATCTCTCAATGGTGGAGAATCATTTTCCCTGCTAGAGCGAGGGTTAGCCTTGCGGTCCCCATGATAATCTTCTCCATCTTGCCCTATTTTCTGCATCTCTCCTTGTTAACCCCCTTGCCCGCATTTCTTCTTCCACCATCTTTAGCCAAGTCTTTCTCGGTCTTCCCCGTCCTCTACTTCCTTCTACATTCATTTCCATCACTCTTCTCAACCAGTCACTTTCATCCTTCCTCAACACATAACCAAACCATCTCAACCTGTTCCTCTTCACAGCATCAATCACAGGCTCTATTCCCATCATCTTTCGCAATTCATCATTTGTCTTCCATACTCCACACATCCACCGAACCATTCGCATTTCCACCCTTTCCAGCCTTCGTTGCTGCTCTACGTTCATTACCCATGTCTCGCTCCCATAAATCATAACACTTCTCACACATGCAGCATACACCTTTCCCTTCAGCTTCAACGACACTCCCCTCCTCGTCAGCATGCCACTCAGTTCCCGAAACTTCTTCCATGCACATCTCACTCGAGCAACCGTTGCCGAGTCTGATCCACCTTCTCCATTCAGCATGTCTCCGAGGTAGCAAAATGTTTTCACACCTTCCAGCTTCACGCCGTCTCCAAGATCCAACTCAACATTTCCTCCATCTGCAGCTCCCTCTGTGCACACCTTACATTTGAATATAGCTGCCACACTGGTTAATGACCCTCTCAGACCACTACATTTACACTACACAGCGCATACTGCCTCATTATGAACCTCATCATGAGTACTACACAGCACATAACACCTGAACCTCATTATGAGTACTACACAGCACATACCTCCTGAACCTCATTATGAGTACTACACAGCACATACCACCTGAAACTCATTATGAGTACTACACAGCACACACCGCCTGAACCTCATTATGAGTACTACACAGCACATACCACCTGAACCTCATTATGATTACGACACAGCACATACCTCCTGAAACTCATTATGAGTACTACACAGCACACACCGCCTGAACCTCATTATGAGTACTACACAGCACATACCACCTGAAACTCATTATGAGTACTACACAGCACACACCGCCTGAACCTCATTATGAGTACTACACAGCACATACCACCTGAACCTCATTATGAGTACTACACAGCACATACCACCTGAAACTCATTATGAGTACTACACAGCACACACCGCCTGAACCTCATTATGAGTACTACACAGCACATACCACCTGAACCTCATTATGATTACGACACAGCACATACCTCCTGAACCTCATTATGAGTACGACACAGCACATACCTCCTGAACCTCATTATAAGTACTACACAGCACATACCACCTGAACCTCATTATGAGTACGACACAGCACATACCTCCTGAACCTCATTATGAGTACTACACAGCACATACCTCCTGAACCTCATTATGAGTACTACACAGCACATACCACCTGA
This sequence comes from Myxine glutinosa, assembly GCF_964187855.1. Classification (NCBI taxonomy): domain Eukaryota; kingdom Metazoa; phylum Chordata; class Myxini; order Myxiniformes; family Myxinidae; genus Myxine; species Myxine glutinosa. The sequence continues at coordinate 89,037,334 of NC_136271.1, read as the reverse complement.
ACCTCATTATGAGTACTACACAGCACATACCTCCTGAACCTCATTATGAGTACTACACAGCACATACCACCTGAACCTCATTATGAGTACGACACAGCACATACCTCCTGAACCTCATTATGAGTACTACACAGCACACACCGCCTGAACCTCATTATGAGTACTACACAGCACATACCTCCTGAACCTCATTATGAGTACTACACAGCACATACCTCCTGAACCTCATTATGAGTACTACACAGCACATACCACCTGAACCTCATTATGAGTACGACACAGCACATACCTCCTGAACCTCATTATGAGTACTACACAGCACACACCGCCTGAACCTCATTATGAGTACTACACAGCACATATCTCCTGAACCTCATTATGAGTACTACACAGCACATACCACCTGAACCTCATTATGAGTACGACACAGCACATACCTCCTGAACCTCATTATGAGTACTACACAGCATATACCTCCTGAACCTCATTATGAGTACGACACAGCACATACCACCTGAACCTCATTATGAGTACTACACAGCACATACCTCCTGAACCTCATTTTGAGTACTACACAGCACATACCTCCTGAACCTCAAATTAGTCCAGATGCATTACGCACGCATTCAAGCGAGTGAAGGCAGGCTGTTGGAAATGGCAGGCCTCAGCGGGGCACAACGAGTCGCAATGGCCACTTTCACTCGAATTTTAGCAATGAAATACTTCCAAGGACATCGATTTTCAAAATGCCAGGGCAACAGTTGGAGAATGTACGCAATTTGTAAGATTGGTGACCGGTCATGTGGTGTGCGTTGCTGGGTCGTCTGCCAGTGTGAGTGAAGGCCCAGGGCGATGAGTTACTGATCAGAAACACTGGGAACACAAACATAACTTGTGTTTAAGTTTAAAAAGTCAGATCTTCCATCCGATTCAAGAATTCAACATTTAACATGTCTTAGGTGCAGCAGAATCCCAGCAATACTGTCAACATCCAGATCGACAAATCCACCAGATTCTGGTAACTTCACGAGTTAACATTGCACGTTGAACCATCTTTCATTATCCCTGTGGTAGCAAGGCCTGTTGTCCCTATTTACTCTTTATTACCTTCACCACCGGAGGTGGACAGAGGTCATGTTTTTCACCTATGCCTGTCTGTCTGTGAACAGGATATATCAAAAAGACGTGAATTGATTCGCACGAAATTTGGTGGAGAGGTTGGGAATGTGACAAGGATGGAATGACTAGATTTTGGTGAAGATCCGGATGTGGACACTAAAATTTTGCAAATGATTCTTCACCATTGAGTGAAACAGCCAAAAACGATACATACAGTCACGTGAAAAAGTAAGTACACCCCATGTAAAGTTTTGACTTTTTCAACATATTTCAACATACAGCTATTTGATCTTCATTTCAACAATTTTGATAGATAAACGTGATATAATATAACAAATATCATGAAACATTTACATTTTGTAGTCCATTGTATAATTTAAATAAACATAAATGCAAATTTCGCATGTGGAAAAAGTAAGTACACCCCTGGCTCTAATAGGTGGTATTGCCCCCTTTGGCAGAAACAACCTCAAGTCGGCATTTCTTATAACTGTGTACCAGTCTCTGACATCGACTGGGAGGAATTTTTGCCCACTCCTCCATGCAGAATTCTTTCAGCTGTGCGATGTTTGAGGGGTTTCTTGCAGGCACAACTCGTTTCAAATCCCCCCACAACATCTCGATGGGATTTAGATCCGGGCTTTGACTTGGCCATTCCAGAACCCTCCATTTCTTTATTTTCAGCCATTCCTTGGTGGATTTACTGGTATGTTTAGGGTCAATGTCATGTTGCAAGGTCCACCTTCGGTTGAGTTTCAACACTCTGACAGATGGCCTCACATTATCCGCAAACACCCTCTGGTACAATGAAGAATTCATAGTGGATTCTATGATGGTGAGCTGCCCAGGCCCTGATGCAGCAAAGCTGCCCCAAACCATAATATTTCCACCACCATGCTTTACAGTTGGTATCTGGTTCTTGTGGTCAAATGCTGTCTTTGGTTTTCGCCAAACATGTCTTCTGGTACTGTGGCCAAATAGCTCTACCTTTGACTCATCTGTCCAGAGCACATTGTTCCAGAAGTGCTGGTCTTTGCCTCGGTGTTCATTTGCAAACTTTAGTCTTGCCCTGATGTTCTTTCTGGACAGCAAAGGTTTCCTCCTGGCACACCTCCCATGTAGATCAAATTTGTGCAGCCTCTTTCTAATGGTAGACTCGTGCACTTTGACATCAACAGTGGCAAGAGCTACCTGTAGGTCCCGTGATGACATTCTGGGGTTCTTTGAGATTTCTTTCAGAATCTTGCGGTCTGCTCTCGGGCTGAACTTGCTGGGGCGGCCTGGTATGAACAAGTTGGCAGTTGTTTGGAATCTTCTCCACTTGTAGATGATCTTCCGGACAGTCGAATTATTGATTTCAAATTGTTTGGAGATCTTTTTAAATCCCTTCCCAGACTCGTCGGCATCTATAACCTTCTTTCTGAAGGCCTCAGAGAGCTCTTTTGATCTAGGCATGGTGACGCCGCACACTTCAACAACAAACAGCAAACCAAACTAAATGTCTGAGGTTTAAATAAGACATGTTACTCCAAGATCCTCTCCAAGGGTGTTCAAATCATTTGCACCTGAGGTGGTGCACCTGATTCTAATTGTAGGTATTTGAAGTAGTGATGAATGTAGGGGTGTACTTACTTTTTCCACAGGCGAAATTTGCATTTATGTTTATTTAAATTATACAATGGACTACAAAATGTAAATGTTTCATGATATTTGTTATATTATATCACCTTTATCTATCAATATTGTTGAAATCCTCAATGCCAAACAGGAAATTAGAGCTGTCTCCCTCGACATATCACGTGCCTTCGACACGGTCTGGCACCCCACTCTGCTCACCAAACTCTCCTCCTTTGGTATCCATGGAAATCTCCACGCATGGCTGGCGGACTTCCTCTCTAGTCGTCGTCAACGTGTGGCCCTGAATGGGTTTCTCTCATCTCCTCTTCCTGTTCAGGCTGGAGTTCCCCAAGGCAGTGTTCTGGGCCCCGTGCTTTTTCTGGTCTTCATCAATGATCTCTCTGACTCTCTCGAAAATCCTCTCTATCTCTTTGCTGATGACTCCACTCTCTGCCGCTCCATTCCTCTTCCCTCAGATCGGCAGTCTGCTGCCTCCTCACTCTCTGAAGACCTGGACAAAATCACAGACTGGTCAAACAAGTGGAACATGTCTTTCAATCCTGACAAATCTCACACTCTTACTTTGTCTCTCCGAAAAGATCGACTGGACAACCCTCCCATCTACTTTCTCAACAATCCTCTCCAAGAAGTTCTGTCGCTCAAGATTTTGGGTCTCACTATCTGCCATGATCTTTCTTGGGAAAACCACATTTCCAAGCTGGCCTCCAAAGCCAGTCGCCGACTGGGCATCCTCCGTCGTGCGAAGTCCTTCCTCGGCACACCTGAGCTCCTCACCACATACAAGGCTTTCATCCGCAGCTCAATGGAATACTGTTCTCCCCTATGGGCCGGTGCTCCTGCCTCACACCTAGCTCGGCTTCACGCTGTTGAAACCAAAGCTTTCAGAATTATTGGAATCTCCCGCGATGAAGCTATCTCTGAGGGCCTTTCACTCACTCACCGCAGGCAGGTAGGTGGTCTTTCTGTCTTCTACCGACTCCTCTCCGGCCTTGCACCCCCAGCTCTCTCTGTGCTCTGTCCCCCAAATATTCCTACAGGTCGCACAAGATCTGCCAGCAACCCTCTGATGGTTAAACTGCCGAAATCTCGGCTCTCTGCTCACCTTCACTCTTTCATTCCTCTTTTCTCCCGCCTCTGGAACAAACTCCCTCACTCCCTTCAATCCCACTCCTCCCTCCAGGTCTTTAAAACAGCTGTTCACCACCATCTCTTATCTTCCCCCATCCAAAACCTTGATCTTTTCTACCCCCGCTAATTCACCCCAGATCCACCTTGTTTGAAATTCCAACTTCTTTCCTGGAAGTCCTTGCAGTGTCCATATGTTTTATACCTCTCCCACCGCCCCCTTCCCATGCCCCCCCCCCCCCCAAAGCCCTCGCCCTCTCTCAGATCTCTCGATGTCTCCATGTCTCTCGGTCCCTGCTCTCAAATGTTGTGTTTGTGTCCTTCCCCCTCTCTCCCCATCTTGTCTACCGCTCCCGATGTTATATGTTTTATGTGTCGGTTTGTCTTTCTGTGTGATTAATGTTCGCTCTTTCACGAGCCTCGATCTTGTATACAAAAAATAAAAAATAAAAAAAATAATGAAGATCAAATAGCTGTATGTTGAAATATGTTGAAAAAGTAAAAACTTTACATGGGGTGTACTTACTTTTTCACGTGACTGAAGCACGATATCTCAAAAAGTTATGGACTGATTTAGACAAATATTGGTGGACAGGTTGGGTGTGTGACAAGGACGAATCGATTTGATTTTGGGGAAGATCCTAATCTGAATCTGGATATTTTAATTTATTTAATTTGTTTAAGTGATGCTTCACCATTGGGAGATCGGGCCAAAAACGATACATAGCAGGATATCTCAAAAAGTTGTGGACGAGTTATGACTAAACTTGGCAGATGAGTTGGTTCGGTGACAAGAACAAGCTAATTAGATTTTGGTTCAGGTCCGAATCCAGATCCAGCCTATCAGTGGATACAAAACATCAAATGCTCAGCCTGGTGGAGGTGTGTGCTGTACGGAGTGTTGTTCTCGTTAACTAATGCAGGCAGACGGTGCACACATTTAACATCCATCCAAGGGATGGCACACACATCGATGAATCACCATGGCTGCCTGTGACACACTGGGAATGGGGTTTATAGCTGGGTCGGGATCAGAGCGCAGGCTATCAGCTTAGA